>NW_027115484.1:3312-15050 GCF_000696795.3 Halyomorpha halys | reverse complement strand
TAATAATTATATATAAATATTTTTTGTAGCATACAATTTTTGTTGTTCTGCCCTAAATCAGTAGATAATAAAGATCTGATAGATCATACAACTTTCACTTACCACCCAAGATAATTAATAATTATATATAAATATTTTTTGTAGCATACAATTTTTGTTGTTCTGCCCTAAATCAGTAGATAATAAACATCTGATAGATCATACAACTTTCACTTACCACCCAAGATATGTCCCCAAATATTTTTATAAATTGGTAGGCTCATGTTGAAGTCATTGCTATTTTTGTGATTTAAAAAAAAAATCTAAAGATGAGGAAAAGCAAAAATCATGATAAAAAAAAAAATTGTCCACAAAAATTCAATTGAAAACAAAAACTTCATTTTTCTGTTGCAACAAAAAAATTTTTTTTCTTATTTCTCAAGGTGGGCATAATGAATATAAGTTTTGTTCCTATCAAAAAGACAACATTTTAACTAAAAATAAAGCTTCATTGCTGTTTTAAAAATTTTTTTTATCTCCTTATTTTCTTTTATGAAAATTGCATTTTTTATAAACTTCAATTAGTTATGTTTCAAGATTAATGATTCTCTGTTTGAGAATAATATATATATATGGGAAGAACTGTTGATGAAATATAGATGTATCCAGAAAGAGGTGTTTCGCATAGGTAACCAGAAAGTAGTCCGCGGAATCTGATAAAATTGATGATAGACTTATTTCACACAAATCCCCAACCTTCCTCAAAATTCAGATCAATTTGCACAGCCATTTTCAAAATATAAGTGTGCTGTATAAGCATCAATAGCTAGGTAGCGACCCGCTCAACCCCTAAACATATCATCAAAATTGAATATAGTTGCATCGATAAAGCCTCAAAACAAATTTGAAAACAGACAGAAACAGAACCAAATTTGTTCCTTGATACCTATGAACATAAAATATGAGAAACTTTTTCAATTTTGAAGACACAGAAAGCTTCACTGCATTTGGTAATCAAGAAGGGAAATGACTAACTTAATCTTAAAAAATCTTCTTCAGGTAAAAGTTTAAAAATTTACACTTAAAAACTTACATTGCTCTTGGTTGGCTTTTGATTTTCCTTGTTATTCCTCTGCGATTTGACAGCAACCGGTTTAATAGCAGCTGGTTTGGGAGCAACAGGTTTTATAGGCAGTGCATCCTTTTGCTTAGGACCATTTTGATCTACACCGTTAAGTGTTGCTTTGAACACAAACTGTAAAAAACAAAAATTAAAAACATTAATTTAACCTTACTCAAGATTTGTAATAGTCAACAGACATAAATCAGTTCTAAAACACTGGTAAGAGCAATACAATTCTTAAATACAAAGAAGTATATCGTCGAATTTTACAAGTTAAACACATATAAGTCAAGATTTTCTAGTTTTGAGTTATTTGGGATTTCCAGTCTAAAATGTGAAAAATATTGAACTCCAAAGAATTTATAAATTTCATAAAAAATATGCTTGTAAAAAGTAAAATTATAATATATATATATTATAATTACCATAGCATTAAAAAAAAAATGTCATCAAATATCTCAAAACTTCTATTTCCGACATAGTGTATTTCGCCAAGGATACTTAATATATACAAAGTAAGTATATAAATATACATTTTTTTTTTTTAAATCCTATGTATTTCAATATTTTTAATTTATTTAATGTTTATCAAACCAAAATAATTAAAATTTGGAAATGGTATCAATGAGATGGGCAAAGATATAATTTGGAACTGATATCAAACAGATATGCATAAATAATTTAGGAAAGCTGATTTATCAAGATTTATTAAACCAAAATAAGCAAATATAATATTTAAAACAATATCTAATACATTTTTGAGCAATATCATAACATTTTTGTATTCGAAAAAAAAAAGCTTTTTAAAGTAAATAATAACTTGTCAAAATTAGGTATATTTTTATACCTTATATTTTCTTTTTCATTAGTGTTTTTTTCCTTGTAATTGTACTTTTTTCCTTATGCCCACCAGTATATCTAAATTTTAGTGCACTTATAAAAATAAAAAATAGGACTTATATTCAATTTGGAATATATATATATAAAAAAAAAAAATAGTTTCAATTAAGTTGACAAATGTCCACAAATTAATAGTAAGAAATTGATAAGAGCCCGAAACATTGTTCAGGTATAAAAAAGGAATAAAGAAGTAAAAAACAGAACATAAATTCCTGAAAAGAAAAAGAATAAAGTTTTAACAAAAAAAAAAAAATTAAAAACTTTGCAACTTAAATTTTAGGATTACAACTGATTATTTATATTTCAAATGATACATAATATGATATCGACCAAACCCCTAACATACTCGCAGCTCACAATTATAGCCCCAGTTTATTAAAATGCTTAAACTAGATTGTTACATAAAGCTATGTACATAAACAAGGTGTTATTTAAATTTTAGTCTAAAGTTGATACATTAAAATATGGGCCATCATTATTCATCATATTTTAACACATCTTTCCTCCTGAAGTTGAATTTGAAAAGAAAAACTCTCACATCCTTGATCTTTTCGAGAGCTTACTAAAAAATGTACCATTGCCTGGTAAGCAGACAGTATAACATCAGGAGTGTTGGCAAGTTGCTAATATCCTCATTTTTAAGAATTTTTTTTTCAATAAACGTGAACGATTTGCAGGATCGTTGCCTTCCTGATATATCACTTTGTTCCAATTGACCAAAAAAGGGCAATTCTTTAATGAAACTCGATATACTGGAGTAGTCACAAACAGATCTGGATTGACAGACTCAAATAATTTAGCATCGTTAACCACTGAAGGACGAAACAAATCGCTGGTGTACAACAAAGCATCATATTTTCACCTTCCACGGCACAAATTTGTTTGACCCAACTTAGTCCTTTTTCCAATAGTAATACTCTAGAGGACCACAAAAGAGAATGTTTTCCTCGGGCATTTTCACTCAAATTTATAAAACACAATAAGAGACAGACAGTATAACAAGTTAAATGAAGGATCACACAAAGTAAACAATACATATGCATTGTTCACATCAGAGTGGAATAGGATTAAAATAGAGGCTTCAATGCCAGACACAAATGACAGCATAAAAAACTTTTGTAACAATCAAGTACATTTTTGTTTTTTCTCTGAAGTGATAAAAAAAAGATACTGCTTATGTCTGCAGAGTTTTTGTGACTTTCAAAGTTTAAAAATTAGTTTTTCTACAATTAAATTATTGCTAACTAACTATTAAGTATTCTAAGCAACTTTAAAATTTTTATTAGTAAGATAATGTAAAAAATTAATATAATAATAATAATAAAACATACTCCTTTCTGAAAAGCTGTTCTTGACCTAGTAGCAAGTGGAAGGGATACGGCTAGGTTTTTGGCTGCCTGTTTAGTTCTGAACGGTGTCCCTCCTAAAAATACAAATCATTATTTCAAAAGGTATAATAAAAAAATAAATAAGTAAATACAATTACTAATGAAATATACATATACTGTAATATCCTCTTTTAGTGTAAAGAGTATATTGTTATGAATAACCATGTGTATTATTAATAAATGGTATATGGTCCAGGTGCGGTAAAAAAAACAAACTTAAATAGTGAAAACTATTTTAATGAGCCAACGTTTCGCCCCACGTTGCAGGGCTTCATCAGGGCTAAAAAAGATACAAACACTTAACATAAGTAAATGGAAAATTATGGGCTGATATTGCCCTTTGCCCCATCATTTCTAATATCAATGCTCCCACTTATAAACTCAATAAACTTCTTCTTCCTGCCCTTCGAATCCTCAGCCATAATAACCCTTATGATATCCGTAATTCCTTCCACCTTAAAGAACTATTTTAACATACCTCACAACTTTATCTTAACCTCCTTTGATGCCAAAAGCCTTTTGACAAGCCCCATTGACAAAGCCCTTCATATTGTTGAGAAGAACTGGACTATAATTCAACCTCATACCAAGCTTAACCTTACCTCATTTCTTTCTGCTTTCAACTTTGTTGTAAATCTGGTTACCTGATGTTTCATAATAAATTTTACCACTAAATTAGCAGACTTGCGATGGGGAACTGCCTTGCTCCTGATATCTCTCTGGTTTATATATTATTTCCATATTATACTGTCCCAATAACTTCTTCTAACATGTAATCCTGGCCGAAGACTCCTTCAACTTTCCCATTCATTGCAGGGGCCTATGGTCAGTATGTACTTTAAACTTTCTCCCGAACAAATAGGGCCTAAAGTGGTCAACCCTCATGAGACAACACAACTCCCAGCGTTTACTCATTGGCATCTGCAGTGATGATATTGAATTGCCGAGTGAATGCAAGCACTGGCTTCTGCTCCACCTTCTCCATGCACCACCTGATATTATCTTCCACCATCGGAGTCATAATCACCTTTCTGCCTTTCTTGAGTAGGTTGTTCAGTGGGACTAGGTATTCCACCATTACTGGTACAAATCTCCAGTAATAATTCAAAGTTCCCATCAATCTCCGAACTCCTTTCACATCCCTAGGCACCACCATCTTCCTTATAGCTGCTACTTTATTGGTGTCAGGTTTAACTTCCTCCCTCGAAATTGTAAATCCCAAAAAATTTATTTGTTCCTTCCCCAACAATAATTTCTCTCCTGATAGTTTGAGCCTAAATTTCCTAATTTTCTGGAATACACTGTAAATGTTGCACATGTTCTTCCTCGTTCTTACAGAACACTAGAAGATCGCCCATATAAATCTGACCCGGATGTGGTGACGTAGCGCCTGCGGATATTTCCTCTCTTTCACATATGTAAACTTATCTTCTTTTAGTATGATCTCATGGACTGTCTTCCTGGTTCCCCAAACATGACTCCTTTAAAAAAAATATCTTCATATACTCTCCTAAGTCTCTGTCTCCAGTCCTCAGCCTGATTGATTGTGCCCTCGGTTTATCTTTGTCGATGACATTTGTATATTTTACCCCCAACCTAATTCTCCAATATCCCTTTGATATTATTGACCCAAGCACCCACCTTCCCTAGCAAGTTACACCCCACAATCACTTTGTATTCCCTCGGCATACTACCTACGATATGTACTGGTAAGTTCTCCCTAGTAAATCCCCACCGATTCAACTCTATCTCCACTTCCCCCTCTACCTCACAAGGGCCACCCAGAGTGGTAAATTTACATTGGCATTTCTGAATCTTGTGTGTCATCTCTCCATCACACAGCTTTTGCAAGGCTTCTCGGCACATGATGGTGTTGGAACTGCCGGTATCCACCAGGCACCGCACTCCCGGTATCTCTATTTAGGCAGACCACTGCTCTTCTCCCTCATGTTATAATTCAGCTGTGTGCGGTTGCCCCTCTGCTGACATCCCTTTCAGATGTCTCACATCTTCCTCTCTCCAGTCCCTCGTCTCCATTCTCCTCTGTACCCTCATTTCCATCCTCTTGTTTCCACCTTGCCCCCTTGACTACCTCGGTTTTGTGGCTCCTCGACTTCTTCTTTAGTCTCTGATGCTCCTGACGCTTCCGTAGATTCATCTGAAGATCTACTCAACCTACGGTGGCTTCTCCGTATCTGTTAAGCGTTGATCTCTATTGGTTCGCCCCAGCCCACATCTCTTCTTCGGTACAAATATGGGCACTGTTTGGCTTTGTGCCCCTTATTTCTTCATTTCGTGCATGGGCAATGTGCCACTAAATGCCCAATCTTTCCACAACTGTGGCACTTCCGGTCCTCCCACCGACTATTATTTCTGGGTTTAGCTAAGCATTGTCTATTTTCTTAGTTGATAGCTCTCTCTCTTCTACCATCTCCGTATTCTCTCCTCCTCCAAGGGTTGGGCATGTTTCTTGGCCATTGGGATTCTATCCAGGTCTATCCTCACTCTTCTACTTCCATTGGGCCTCTACCTCTCTAGCGCTTGTTTCTATGAGATGTTGAGCAATTTCCACAAACGAACGCCCTCTCAGAAATCCATCCTTCTTCCTTAGCTCCTTTGCCAACTGTATCTTTAGTACCACGGATAAGCATTGCACCCGACCCTGTATTTGGACTGTTTCTATCATATCGCTGAGTTTATCTTGTATTCTGTTAAAACATGCCAGGAGTTCTGCGGGATATTGTCCACTAGACTGTTTCGGTTTCTTTGTTTTCCTGATCATCATAGATATGTTTTCCTCTGGGGCTCATTGTCCTCCTCCGAATGCCTTCTTTAATCTTTCCTTGATACTTCTCCAAGGGGTCTCGCCTGAATCTGATTGAGGATGCTCCTTTTACTTTGCAGATGACTGCTGCTTTTAATGCGTCCGCATCTTCGCTATCAAATAGATTTTTGATAGACATCACTTCAATTTGGCTTATTAGTCGGTCACCCCCTTTTAAAAATGATTTAATTCTCCGGTGAATTTTTTAAGTTAAAACTCTGCTTACCTTAGGCATAATTGTAACCAGTAGGTAAAATAATGGCTTTATTGGGTTCAGTACATCTATATACATTTGATCAGCTGATCCCCCTCAGTCAGCTGACATTGAAACCGAAATAACAGCTGACTCAGACCATAATTTAAGTCTTTTTTTCTTTTTTAATTTTTGCTTGGCTGTCTCTTTATGATTAAAAATAATTGTTGATTAGTTTTTAAATCTTCAAAAACTTAATCCATTTTGTAAAACTAAAATAATATGCTTTACAAGTTCTCACTACTGTTATATATCATCAATTACAAGTAAATGGTGATCGGCTTTTGTTATATTTCAACTGCATGGTCTCTTGATAAAAATCATTCTTATGTTTAAATATATAAATTTATAACTACAAAACTAGAAACTTTCATTTCACATTCAAATGATTGAATAAATGTTATTCATCAACACAATACATTAATAAGCTATTCAAAACATCTAATAATCCTACATTTCAAAAAAAGTTATATATAAATCATAAATAATTTTCAATTTAGACTTGTGAAATAAATTTAACTTTTTACATATAAATCATATTATATATTATATTACATTATCATAAAATAACAATGTTCTTCCACACTATTAATATTAATCAACTTTTTATTACATTTTTCATATTATTCACTTAATTGTTCAATTTCTAATGTCAATGTTCTGTTCATGGTAACAGTAAATAATTTTTATTTGACCAGAGACTAAAAATATCACTACATACTTTCAAAAAACTAAGTATAATCAACAACTTCCATTCTCTTCAGTTAGAAAAAAAATCCTAGTTAAAATTAATCAGATATGTTTAAAAGCATTGAGAAAGATCCTCACAATTAAAAAAAAAGGAAGAAAATTTCACACTATTACTTAAGAAAGTAATTTAGAAATGAATTCCTGAATAATTATTAACTATTTTTTTATATATCAAATGATTATTAATTGATCTTAAAGGGGATCTGAGTGGCTGTAAAAAAAGGTTGCTCAAAATATCACAGAAACTTACAATATGATCTTTCACTCCACTTTGCAAGGCTAACTAAACAAGAGACAAACATGGTTAAATATGGTATGACTGTGAGAATATATGGTGATATGAAAAATTTGTACAAAAAGGATATAGAAACATTATATAAAAAAAAAAAAAAAAAGTCATATACAAAAAATATAAAATATAATTAAAATAAAAAATGGTAAAATAAAAGAATATGAATATAATAAATATTAACAATATACACAGAAATGAATATTACAATTGAAAATGTAGTGCACGACTGCACTGTATTAATAAATCTGTATTATTATTTATTCCAGTAATATTCTTTTTATTTACTTTATTAATTTTTAAACTTTTTCCTTGTAACTTTAACTTGTACTCTTGCAGTCAGTATGAAATCGTTCCGCAAACACAAAAGGATTTTTTTTTGCAGAATGACCTATAGATATTCTTCTTCATCTTCCTCTTATGCTATTAGCTAGCGTCGAGGAGCCTCAATCTAGCATATAGACACTCATAAATACAGCCTATAGATACTCAATAAATAAAAAAAAATCCTAACTAGAGCAGCAATTAAATTCTCAACACTTAATAATTCCATTATTTCCTAATAATAGAAATTAATATTTAAGAGTTTTTACAAGTATCTCATGTTAGTACTACATAACTATAATGCAGTTAGCCAAAACAAAACTTAAAATAAGTCAATTGAAAATATATACAACTAAATAACTACCTGTATGTCGAGCTCTCACTAAACTATAAAATGGAGGTTTCTGACTTTTTTTCTGTTCCTCCATTCGCTTTAATTTCTCTTCCCTGTAAGTTTTAAGACGTAATAAGGTTTCCTCTTGTTCTGTTCTTTTTCTTTTTACTGAAGCAAATAAGATTTCAAGTTTAATTTCATTGACTATATCAAAATAGTATATTTATAACAATACATTTTAAATTAATTTGTACTGACAAGAAAAATTATAACAAAAATATACATATCAACTTTTAAAAGAGATATCGAAAACTAGATTAGAGTGCTATTGATAAAAAATTTATCTATTTTTTAATTAATATAATATTTAAGACCGTTAATACACTAATTTTCTGCCCCAGAAAGATTAAGTTTCTATCATTTAAATTTTTAGTGATTTTCTAAGTTTCTCCTTTCTAAAATTGTTTTTAAAATAAAAAATATACACTGCTAACTGACGTTTCCCAATCCTCCTCCATCTTCAGAGTAGTTCTACCAATTTGAAAAACCAGGCAACAATAATATAATAACAATAAAACCTATTAAAAAATTATAATTCAAATATTAGTTAAAAATTTATATAAATTACCCTATTATAACAATAATATTCTTTCTCTTCCTGGCTTCCTATGTCTTAATTCAATAAATCTACTTCGTCAATTTTATTATAAGTTTAGAATATTAATAATACCTGCATAATGGCTCTTCAATTTTATTGTGTAGGTTTTAAAAGTATCCTATTAATATTTTTTATCATAGAGATATTAATATTAAAGACTTTTTCTTTCTTTCTTTTCCCCTACCTGACCATCGGTGACATGTTGAATAGTTATCCTAAAAGTTATCAATCTAATCTAGCCAGAGTGGGAAGGTTGAGATTCATTCTGCTGGGCCCTATGAAATAAATTTCAACTTACCCAGGCCAAATTCGAACTAGTTCCACTTCTGACTAGAAATAGGTAAAAGATGCCTTAAAGCTCTCGGCCACAACAGCCTCTTTATTTATATTTTAATAAAGGTTTAATAGGATTCCTTAAAACAGAACAAGGCCACTGAATTAATATTACATGCTTAACAATCAGAAAAAAAAGTACCTTTATTCCTAAAAAACAATGTTATTTAAAGAAGAAAGTAAGTAAGCCAATGATCTTAATAACAGCTAAGAAAAACATAAATAAACAAAAAAATATTTATTTATACCGATGTTTCGACCTAAAACTAGTTTTAGCCAATATTCCCTGCTTGACTCCCTGATGAAGACCTGAAGAAACTCAGGTCCAAATGTTGGCATAAATAAATTTTTTTTTGTTTATTTGTTTTTCTTTGCTGACCGCACCCCTGACCATCTTCTCTAATCAGTAATCTACAGTCAACTACCTACACTTCACTTTTCATAAAATTTAATGAAGACAGGAAATTTCCTATCAGGTAATCACCCCAGTTTTTAAAAAATGATTTATTCTTTATTGTTATTATTTAAAAATATATATTTATTTCATTCTAATTAAAATAAAAATCTGAAACACATAACCCATTAGTTTAAATAACATTCCCAGGCCCAAACAATTTTGAAGTATTTAATGAAAATGAAAAGAATCAAATAACAATGTTTGTTTTTTGTCATTAAATATAGGCTTCCTCTGCTAAAAAAAATATAACAGTAATAATCATAATGATACAACAATAAAATGTGTTTAAAAGGAAAAATAATTATGCCGAGCTTCGAATAGGTATATCAATTTTTTTTCTCTTTTTATTAATTTACCATATACAGTGGTATAAATTGCACACTTATATACACTAATTTTAAAACTTAACATAAACAATAATAATTCTAAAGACAAAAATGAAATCCCTACAGTTCCCTACCCCAGGACATTTATATTGATACAGATAACTTGTCAAATACAACAGTATATGTCATACCTTACAAGGACATAGATTTCTAAAAGAAGATTTATCAATTTAAATCCACCTACCTTCAGGTTTAATCTCCACACGTCTGTGCAGGTTGAGAAGTGCATCTCTCTGGGATTTTCTTGTTTCTTTTAACCTCTTTGAGGCCCTAGTTCTAACATCGTTCATGTCCCTGATTTTATTCCTTTTTTCGGAATGAATCATTTTAAAAACCGAGCTAGCCATTAAATATTATGACCAGTAAAACCCCCTAGAAAAACATTTAAAATTAAAACCCTACCTGACACTTAAAACCGCCATAATACGAAATCCGTAACCGTCAATTTTCAAATACACAATGTTGCCAACAAGTTGATAATAATGGTTTATCAAAAACTATAAAACTGAACTCCGATGCACAGCAAGTATTTTTAAATAAAACAAATTTAAATGCAATAGAAACAGCAGGCAACACGAATCTTCTAAACAATTAGTTCATAATATTTTGTGGCCAATTCCATTTTCTGAATCTTAGCGCCCCTCCTCTGTTCATTAAACTAGAGCAAAACCTCCAGTTTTCAGAACCCTTTGGGAATTATTAAACATCCGAAATGGTCTAAGATTGTTGAAGGGCCCTCAACCGACGGTGAATTCCTTTTACAGGAATCCATTATTATAGCATCTCCCATAATTTTCTGGTTGTATTGGTCGAAAAAGGCGCTGAAGGGACTTAACAGGTGTTAAAGGAGAACTAGGAAACCTCTTCATTTATGATTGTAAGAAGATGGTTCGAGTGGTTGTAAAAAGGTTCGAAAATATTGTAAGATGGTTCGAGTGGTTGTAAAAAGGTTCGAAAATATTGTAAGATGGTTCGAGTGGTTGTAAAAAGGTTCGAAAATATTGTAAGATGGTTCGAGTGGTTGTAAAAAGGTTCGAAAATATTGTAAGATGGTTCGAGTGGTTGTAAAAAGGTTCGAAAATATCAGCCCTGCAAAGAATGGCGAAACGTTGGTTTCTAATAAATAGTTTTTCTGCAATTTTCGTGCCTCTTTTGACCGTCCCCCTACCCGATTACCTTCCTGCATTCCTCACATATGGCCAACTAGTAATATTCCCATACACTCCATTTTTGGTTAATTCATACAGTTGGCCCAACGCACTCGACAATCCTCGCAGCTTATGCTCCGGAGTATCGGAGTATGAGCGCATGCGCTAACAGCCACTAACAGCCTGCTCCACGCGCGGAACCTCTCGTTTCGTAACAGGTATATTTTGTAACCGTTATCCTCGGAGTGTAAATGTTATTAATTCGAGTCTGGTAAGACTCTTATATTAACCATTGTCAATATACTCAGTATCACAGGGTTTAATTTTTTACTGTTTCAATTTTATTTGATTAATTTTCTTGTTAATATATAATATAATATAATACTATTTTATTTAATAATGATATTGTGATATTTGGTTCATATTTTCGATTTCGATATCCGTTTTAGGGGTGAACGGATATTCGCCATTTTGTAATTGTGCTTTTGCCTACTCCAATTTTGTGCTTTTTCTACCCTCGGTTTTTTTTGTCTATTTTAGTTATTTTCTAGTTATTATTGTTTATTTTAGTTATTATTAGTTACTTATTCAG
>NW_027115484.1:0-3262 GCF_000696795.3 Halyomorpha halys | reverse complement strand
TTTTTTTGTCTATTTTAGTTATTTTCTAGTTATTATTGTTTATTTTAGTTATTATTAGTTACTTATTCAGTTTTAGTCTTTTATTATAGCGATATTGTTGTGTTTTGTTTACTTTTTTTTATTGTTTTAAGTTACTTATTCAATTTTAGTGTTTTAGTGTTTTATTATAGGTTATTAGTGTTTTATTATAGTTTATAAGTGTTTTATTATAGTTTATTACTGTTTTATTATAGTTTATTAGTGTTTTGTTATAGTGTATTGTTTTACTTATTCAGTTTTAGTGTTAATATAGTTATGGCTAGTGCAAACAATTTTAAGTTTGAATGCAACGTATGTGGCAAAACATTCACCACAAACTATAATTTAAAAAGACATATAAAAACTGTTCATGGCACTCCATATAGTTGTGAACCTAAAAGAATTTCAACCTACAAGTGTGGATTATGTGATGGAAGTTTTGAAACTCTTAGTAATTTTAATGATCATATTGTTAGTGGACATAATATTACAATAAATAATTCCACTCTACAATTTGATAATCAAGACGAATTTTTGAAGTGGAAAAAGACAGTGGAAGAAGAAGAAACAGCTTCCTATGTCCAAAGACATGCTGCTTATTCGACCAAACAATATCGTGTTACAGATTATTGTTGTAACAGATCTGGGAACTATAGGACAGCAATATCCTCACCATCTAAAAGAGAACGCCATTTAAAAATTCAAGGCTCAAATAAAATAAATAGTTACTGCCCAGCCAAAATTAAAGCCCAATTAGACAAAGATGGGAGTGTTATAGTTAAATATTGTTCTACCCATGTTGGCCACAAATTAGAACTGTGCCATTTGCAACTGCATAAAGATGACAGGAAAGAGTTGGCTTCAAAAATAGCTATGAAGATTCCTTTTGATGCTATAATCGAAGATGTGCAAGCTAATCTGACCGACGATATCAAGAGGAAACATCTCGTGACCAAAACAGATTTGAGAAATATAGTGAGGGATTATTCCTTGGACAGTGAATGCATTAGGAACCCTGATGATGCATCAAGTGTTGAAAGATGGGTTGAAGAACAGGTACAAAGCAATACAAATTGTGTTTTGTTATACAAACAGAATGGCGTCCATTCAGATCAATTTCCTCAATGTAGACCTGATGATTTTATGCTCGCCATCATGAGTGATGCTCAGGCTGATATGCTTAAGAAGTATGGGGGTGACTGTGTATGCATTGATTCCACTCATGGAACAAATGCATATAACATTGAAATGACTACAATTTTAGTACTGGATGATATGCGCCAAGGATTCCCTTGTGCATTTTTTTTCTCCAACCGAAATGATCAATATGCACTAGAGGTATTTTTTAAATCAATTATTAATAAAGTAGGGCAAATCAGCGCCAAAGTATTAATGACAGATATGGCAGAAGTATTTTACAATTCTTGGAAAAATACAATGGGAAATGTGAAGAGATTATTCTGCACATGGCATGTGCAACGTGCTTGGCAAAGAAGACTGAAGGTGGACATCAAAAATGTGGAAAAAAGAAAAGAAATTTCAAAAAAGCTCTTTATTTTGCAAAATGAGGTAGATCTATCAACATTCGAAAGGCTAATGCCTATAATGCTGAATGATATGTGTAATGACGAAGAAACCAGAGAATTCGGCCTATATTTCAAAAGTAATTATATTAAAAATTGCCAATACTGGGCCTACTGTTATAGAATTAATGCTGGAATTAATACTAACATGCATATAGAGAGGCTGCATGGTATTTTTAAATATTTATTCCTTAAAGGAAAAATGGTGAAAAGATTAGATGTGACAATTAATGCTGTGATGCGATTTGTGAATCGCAAACTTTATGACAGGATAATTATTAATCGCAAAGGGAAAGTTACGTACAAATTAAGAAATATCAGAAAAAGGCACAAAAAATCTCTCCTTCTTGACTTCAATAATGTACTAGCATCGTCAAATAACACATGGCTGGTATTTTCACCACTCTCCAAATTTGATGTGTACACAGTGACATTAAATCAATCAGATTGTAATTGTAAACTTGCTTGTAAGCAATGTCGAGCATGTTTACATAAATTCAGTTGCACATGTATAGATAATTGTATTAAATGGAACATGTGTAAGCACATACATTTAGTCTGCCAAAAATTAAAAAAATTTGAGTTATCCCATCATGAGATTCTTTCACCTAACACTGTGAGTAATGCAGAGGAAGAAAACAACAATGAAACCACCTTCATATTATCTTCTCTTAGTAAAGAAACAGAAAATAAAGCTGAATCTAGTAATTCAGTGATTCAGAGGCAACATGACTATCAGCAATCATTCCGTGATATTGTAACTAATCCTGGTTTGACAGAAGAAAATTGGGAGGAAATGGGTAGAATGCTTAAGATATGGAAATCTAAATTTTTTAGTCTTGGAGGGACGCAGAGATTTGTAGCTCCTAAACATATAGACACTAAAAAAAAAATAGATGCTCAGAGAAAATTCAAAATAAAAAAGAAGGAAAAAAACCCAAAGTTGAGATTGAAACCTAACAAAGAAGAGGCAAATTCAATTATTATCGCAGCTCTTATGGACGAACAAGCATCATCATCTACATCTGCCCAGTGAACATTCCTCGATTTCTAGGAACAAAGGTGCCTACTTGGATTAACATTGTTTCTATTTTTGAAAGCTATATTATTATATGTTTAAATTAATTTTGTATTTTTATTGTAGGTTACTCTGTACTATTGAATGTTAACAAGAACTACATCGGAGTTACAGTCAGTGCTGAGAAGAACAGTAGCAAGTAAAATGTATTTTATTTGTGCCAACATTTTAGTCTGAATTGCAGGGCTCACTGTGCAGATGTAGATGATAATGGTTGTTCATCCATAAGAGATGCGATAATAATTGAATTTGCCTCTTCTTTGTTAGGTTTCAATGCCAACTTTGGGTTTTTTATCTTATATTTTCTCCGAGCATCTATTTTTTTTTGTGTCTATATGTTTAGGAGCTACAAATCTCTGCATCCCTCCAAGACTAAAAAATTTAGATTTCCATATCTTAACCATTCTATCCATTTAATTCCTCATTTCTGCTGTCATACCAGGATTAGTTACAATATCACGGATTGATTGCTGAAAGTCATGTTGCCATGACGATGCTAGTACATTATTGAAGTCAAGAAGGAGAGATTTTTTGTGCCTTTTTCTGATATTTCTTAATTTGTACGTAACTTTCCCTTTGCGAT
>NW_027115483.1:62112-69066 GCF_000696795.3 Halyomorpha halys | reverse complement strand
TTTAATAAATTAAAAAATGAGGTAAGAAAAAAAAATTCTTTTGTATACAGTTGTAAAATTTCAATAAATAAATACAATCAAATTAAAAATAAAAACACTATAGCTAAGAAACCATAAATGGTAAACCTTTTACGTTTACTGTACTTGTTTTAATTTGATAACAAATATGTTTAATATATATTCCTACTTTATTTTTAATTAAGCCTATTGAAAGGTTGGTTTTATTAAGTTTTCGTTTGACAAGCTTTTCTTGAAATTATATTTCTAATTCCTGCCGCATTTCAGCTGATGAAGACGACAAAGTCCACTGCAACTCCACCACCTGCTGCCTAAAAACACGAATGTGCAGTGAGAGAGGCTACTGATGCCATGTCGGAGATGAAGAGTTCGTTGTACCTAATAATATCTAAAGCATTAGAGAATTAGAGTAAATAAAACAGAGTCCCCTCCAATTATATGTACTCAATGTGAATCCTTCTTTAATGAGATATATCCCAATAGGAGAGAATTAAGCATGAATTTTTTTTTTATACCCCCATAACACGGGCTGGAATTGACCACTCTCCCGGATCCGACAAAATAACAGATGATTTTATTAGAAATCTGCCCGATAATTGGCCATTTTATGTAGAAATGCTATTTAATAAAATATTGCTGGATGAAAAACTTCCTAAATCATGAACTAATGTTATTTCGGTTATGGTACATAAAAAAGGCAATTTGAATAACCCAGAAAATTATAGGTGTATTGCTCTGACAAACAGCCTACTTAAATTATTCACCAGCATTTTATACAATAGCTTATAGATATTTTTGTTTTAAGCGCCCTCTCACATTTTTTTTTTTTTTTTAAACTGGCAAATCTTTTTTATTTATTGATAGATATTACAATCTGCCACAGTTGTGGGAAATAGGTAATAGTGATAAATGATCATATTCATACTAAAATAAAATAAAATAAGAATAAAAATAAATAAATGAAAAAAAAACTTAAAAATAAATAAAATCTCTCCTAAAATATATACAAACAGAAGGATAAACAAAATGAGCATAATCAAACTATGTTTATGAAAAAATAAATATATGATAATAAAAATAATATAATCTCTAGTCACATTTACACTCTAATATACAATATTTACACAATACCCTGAGCTCACTATTTCTCCCACGTGTCGGGGGGGAGGGTAGAGTAGAGCTCAATGATCCCAACGCATCCCTCTCGCCGCATCACTGGTAGTGAGCCAGTGGAGGCTGAGCAAGTGCGCTAAAGCCACAAACACTCAACTTGAGTGGAAAATCTGACCATTGCCAGAACTCCAATTGTCCATTTTTATTTTATAATAAGTCTCTTGACCACTGCCAATTCAACCCTCTAGGTGGGCTGTAGGGATGGATGGAACTAGATAAGGTTTAACTCTCACAAATTAGTTTATTTAAACGTGCACATACCGCTTACTATATTGTATATTTTCGAAGAGCATTCGATTCAGTCTCGCATTCAAAACTTTGGTGCAAACTTTTCTTAATGGAAATAAGTGGAAAATTCCTTAGAATACACATATATAACAATGCAGCAATCATTTAAGTAACCCAATAGATATTACTGAAGGTAATAAGGTCCAGGGGGACATATTAAGCCCCTTATTATTTTCATTATTTATCGCGGATACAGACACGTTTTTCAAAGAAACGGGGTGCATGGAATGAGTATATCGCCATACAAAGAAATTATGACCCTCATTTACGCGGATGATTTGGTCTTCATTGAGGACTCTGTGACTGATGTCCAATCGAAACTAAATATTTTAAATATATACTGCAAATCAAACTCCTTGACCGTTAATATAGAAAAAACAAAAGAAAGAAGGAAAAGAGTTTATTTCGAGGGAAATATTATTACAGAAGTACCTGAATATACCTTGTTATAGAGTTTACTTCATCAGGACTTTTTAACCGTGCCATGAAGCATATATCCATATATTCATAGATACTATAGTATCTAAAAGTAACTCAAGCATCGGGACGGGGCTAAGTACCTGGGGGAAGGCTAAAATAATCTCAGGCAGAAACTTTACGAATCAACTATGTTGAGTTGTATCCTCTACGCTGCATAGAAGATACAACTCGCCTATTTGGGCTGTGCAGCACATAGAGGAATTGGAAAGTATACAATGTAGGTACTACAAGCGACTACTGTGTTTGCAACGAAACACCCCACACTTTATGGCAAGACTAGAAGTGGCACCCATTCCCGTGGGATATCACGTTTTAAAGAAAACTCTGTCCTGGCTAATAAAAATACTTTACATGAGTTGTACTCGCTTCGTGAAACCATATTACTTAAAGATACCGCAGCCAAACAGTAACAACCGTCTGAGTCTGCAATATCATTGGAACGCAGATAAGAAAAATATTGGACAGCTCAAGATTGTTTGAACCGATACTACTTAATGATCCAGTAAGTATCAAAATTAGAATGGGGGAGATCTTTGATAAATACAGGGAATTTGTCAGGGATAAAGACCTCTTGTTATTACGAGAATCAACCTATAACCCGTGGCATGGTAGAGTCTTCATTAAAACGGATGCTCCTCAAAGCTACCTAAAAATCACTTGAGAATAATTGCCTAACTACCACTTTCTGGTAACTATGCAATTACTCTAAATGTCGGTCCACACAAACATACTTAGGACCCATAGCAGCTTTGTCCTGCTTGTGATGGAACGGCCCAGGAGGATTGTTTCCATTTTTTGGCAAATTTCCCCGCGTACGATGAGAACTGAATCTGATACATGCCTAAGCTAAGCGATATTAGCCGAAATCAGGATTGGACCTTAAACTGTATTTTATATATGTAACCCAAAACATTTTGGTTAGAGCCTGACAGTTTTTTGTTTTTTAGTATTATTAAATATGAAGTGATGTTTTTGTTTTACTGTTTTATTCTAACGAATGTGGACAGCCCGGCTTGGTTATATTGTTTTGTTGTTAGTTTATATAAAAGATCTTTAACTCACCATTTTTGTAAAATTACTATATCTATTTCATGTATTTCACTGGCTAACTCTATTTAACGGGAATTGCCCCCCCCCCAAAAAAAATAATAATAAATTATCCAACTAACTAATTACATCATTAATATTTATCTTCCTAAATAATCAATGTTTCTCATAGGCTAATGGCAGAAAACTGTTGAAAAACATAGTGACAGCATTTTATAAACAGCTTTTTGATACTCACTCTGAGGAGAAAATTTAATTACTCTATCCTACTGAGACTAATTGGATCTTTCTTAGTATTTCATGGGTTTGCCAATAGATGGCACCATCTGGAAGTCCTATTCAAAATGTGTGGTCTTCCTCAAACCGCTTCTCTAGTGATATTAATTAGTGCTACCTTATTATCAATAAATAGAAAATGGAACATTATATCATAGTATCTTGCCCTTGCCAAAATATGCTGCTCGAAAATATTTAGTCGCCCGTAGATTTATTCCTTGGGAAGCCAGGAAATACTGTTTAGAATATGAAGGACTACTTGCAATACTCTAAAGACTAACTTATACCCCGTATGATATTATGACATCCTTCAATAGTTTCCAAGATAAATAAAAATATCCCATTTTATATGGCAATGACCCTTTTACTCAAACTTCATCTTACCAAACTTCCTAGTTAATATATTGGAATACTTTCACTAACTCAGGTCCCCCATCCTTAAAAACTCAAATAAAATAGCATAATTTCCTGGGGTTTTATTATTTTTACACAGAGAGAAGTGAAGATGAAAAATGGAGGACATGATTTCCCATATGAAATCATGAGGTGACTTTTATTGTATAAAATCAAATATATAAAGTAGAAGATTGGTGTTATATAGTTTTTAATATTGTTATAGGTTTTTATAGTACATGAATATGGGACAGTGGTCCCGAAACGTTGTACAATGTTAATGAATAAATAAATAATAATTTATTGAAAATGATGGAAGTAATAAACCTCAAAAAATTATAAAAAATTGACTCACCAGACTTCCTAGAGAGATAATCCAGATATTATTTTTTAATCTTTGCATTGCTTTTAATTCTTCATCTGGCAGTTCATTTTCGTCTGCATTTTCTAAGTGGGGATCTCCATTTTCATTTTCTACGTTTTCAATTTCTTCAAGTTCATTATTCAGTTACGAGTTGAAGTGGTTTCCTCAGTATTTTCTACCAGATTTGAGTGTTTTTGTTTTTGCAAGAAATTGTTTTTTTATACAAAGCCCTTTTGGCTATAATGAAGCTTCCGGTACATCAGCCCACTTTTCCGGTTGCTCCTTAACAGCTATTTTTTACCCCGGAGTTCTTTTTCTACTTCAATAAAATATCTTCCGTCTTAGCTCCATGTTCTTTCAGAGATGCTCACGTATATCTTCTTTGGATAATTTGCCTCGTTCTTCATACAGTTCTGATGGAACTATATTGACTTTACTAATTTTGTACAACTAACAGGGTTTCTTCTATTTTGTGAGTGGCTATTTGTCTTCCAATAATGTTTATAGTGATTTCACTACCAGATACCTTATTTGTTGTAATTTTTTTTTTTTTATAATTTATTTATTGTTATTTATTACAACTGTATAAAAATATATACAACAAGTAAATTTGCTGCAGGTGACATAGTGACATGATACAAACAAGTGGAGAATCTATCCATTGATAGAACTCCAATAACATTTATAGAGGAGAAGATCTCGAGCCCATCTTCTTTTCAGAGGTCTAGGAGGATTATTGGGTAATGAAGGAGAAGCCAGGTTAGAAACAAGTGAATTTGGATGGTTGGGAAATTTATCATAGAAGGTATGGTAGCTGGTTCTGGCAAAATCAACAATATATGGTACATTGAAGTCCTGATGGATGACTTGATTTGTGACAAAGTAAGGAGCATTAAGGATTTTACGAAGTACTATAAGGATTGGACTCAGGAGGAATTTGATGGTTTAGTGGAACCCCAAAGCTCAACTCCGTATTTTCAGATAGGCCTTATAATAGCCATGTAGATCAGTCTTTTGTAATGGATTGGCAATTTATACCATTTGTCTAGTAAATGTTGCAATAGTCGGAATCTACGAGCAGTTTCTTGTCTTTTTAGTCTTGTATGAGGATTCCATGTCAGTCGTTTGTCGAGCATGTCGTTCTAAATAACGGATCTGTTCGACAGCAATAAGTGGGGTATTATTAAAGGATACTGTAGGGCATGAGGTCAGTGGTTTACGACGAAGGGTAAATGTGATTTGGTGGGATTTATTGGAATTAATTTTAATCCTCCAGTTTTGGCTCCATTCTTCAAGGGTGGTGATGTGGGATTGGAGGGTTTGGGATACAATGTAAGGATCATAGTTCACTGACAACAGACATGTGTTATCGGCATACGTGGTGAGGATAGTGTTAGGATGGGTAAGGATGTCAGCTGTGAAAATTGTATAAAGGATAGGACCAAGGATACTTCCCTGAGGTACACCAGTAGACTGACGGTTATTGAAATTAAATTTTAGTACTTTATTGGTAGATACTAAAGGTACCAGGTAAATTATTTTAAGTTGTGTTTTTCAGGACATATTTGGTGAAGTTTAAAATTTTGGTCAAACGACCTTTTATGATCAGGCTATTTTCAAGTAAAAAGTAGAAAGTAGATTTTTAATGAAACAGCAAACTGAGTTCACCGGATTAACAATATCTTAATCCTTCTATAAATGAATTAATACACTTTCTTTATGTTTACACGTGCGGATGCAGGAGCTTTCTGAATGGTGTCACTCACAATTACACGGGACTGAATATACTTGTAAAGAGCTGTAGCGTTTAGTCCAAGACATCCGACTGCTATTACAAGTTTCATTAATTTGTATATACATGACTAACGTGTTAGTTATATCATAACATCTAAGAGAAATATGTAATAATATCCCGTTGCTTAGAAGAAATAGGAGTATAAGATAGGGATATTTCGGTAGTCGAGTTTATTTTATAAATGAAATTATTTTGCAGTTAGTTTTTTTTAACCTATTGCGTTTGACTGTAATGTGGATGAATGTGAATCGGATATCAATAGTTTAGTTAAAGTATAGAAAGGAGGGTGGATACTTTTGTGGTATCACTAGCTAGTAACCCCGAATCCTGAAGGTATCCAAATGCCTCCGATAACACCTTTCAGTTCAGAGGTGTAAACAATGTGTCATTAGGTTAAGGTTTTCCATACAAGTGGTCTATTCATCTATGCTTGAAATTAAGAAGAATTTTCATCATTATTCATTGTATAATTTAATGGAATCATGGAACAACCATTGTGTCATGTTAATGTTTATTCTACTAATCGTTTACTTGTAACCTATCATGTTCATGTTAATATTACAGAATAAAGTTATTTTTATTTTCATTTAATTTTTTTACATTTTATCTAAATGATGTTTTGCCCTAATAATGTCTAATCTCCTCTGACAAAGTTGAAGCAAGATCTCATTAGTTTTCTGTAGTTCATGAGCAAGAATAACTTGATGACAGTGATCCACTTAATACAACGACAAAAAATCACTTTAATATGTAACAACCAATTGTTAATTATCTACAAATACATACATCTTAACCTTAACAATAAGTTTTGTACTGGGTAATTGGTTCATTAAACACTTAGTGTCCAATTTATTTCAAATCCATGGTTAAGATTGACTATATACTTATAACACATCAAGATTGTAACGAATGATTATTATAAGTTAATGAAACCAACCATCACTGATTACCTTACTACCGCGCGACCAATATTATTGAACGCGGTACATCTAATATAACAGAGGAGTTAATATCATAGCTACAATATATATTAAAACAGCCAATATATTGACGAAATTCGATGTTGACCGTGTATGAGACCCTCATGTAAAGGAAGAAGGGGGGGAGAGGGAGAGAGGGG
>NW_027115483.1:60179-62057 GCF_000696795.3 Halyomorpha halys | reverse complement strand
GAGAGAGAGAGAGAGAGAGAGAGAGAGAGAGAGAGAGAGAGAGAGAGAGAGAGAGATCCACATCAACGATCTTGTTTTAAAGGCCTCAGAATTGTATACCATACTTCAGCTTAAGCAGCTCCATTTCTCTAAGGACATAACCAGGTCGACCAACTGCTCAGAATTCCCAATCTCATGACAACCATAGAACTATTTTCTAGCGGAATATAATAAAATTATATATTTTTAATTCTTAATAAAGTGGCAAATCTAGGAATTCTTTTACCCACTGACATCAGTTTCAATGTTTAACTAAACTTTCAGGTGTTTTAATGACTTTTCTTTAAATGAAGTAGTAGATCATTAAGAGATTTAAATACTTAATACTTGGCGAGCCATATTTTTTTACGAGTAAAATAACTCATTTTTAATTCTATGTATGCAATATAATAAGTGCATTTTTCAATGTAAATTTTAAACGTCTTATTTGTTGATATTTTTTTAGTTGTTGGGTGATGAATACTAAAAATAGTCTTATATTCAAAAAATGGACTAAATTACTCAACTCAAGGGCTGAACGATTTACTTTTGTTATAATTTACTTACGTGAAATACGATTTGGCCGCAAAATGTTGTGATATTGTATTTTTCAATTAAACTCAGTAATAACAACTGTTAAATGCATCGCCATGGAAATGGCCTCAAATGTTTTAGAAACAATAAAACCGTAAGAAATCACATCTCATTCAACCTACTTTTGATAAAAGTGATATTCACATTCCTCCTTTCACTCTCTCAGATAGACTCTATAGATTCCAGTCTTTACTACAAATACAGATTTTTTAGAGATTTTAAATTGTTTTGTTTGTACGTCTCAAAATTTTTTATTTATTACTAAGCTAGAATTAATTATGAAAGACTGATAAACAAGAGGTAATTCTTCCAAAAACGAATGCTCATATTAAAAGAGACAACATTTGATCAAGGTCTATGAAACACCAGATATTATAACCACCATAAAGAGGGGCTGGTTAAGATGGCTTCCTTGAGATGATAACGAAGGGAAACCCGGGAGTAACAGAGAGGAGAGGTTGGGCTAGAGCTCGTTGGTTACAGGATGTGGAGGACGGGTCTCTTAGCAGATGGAGGATGAAAACGCTTCTGAGTGAAGAATTGTGGAGGAGACCAAGGTCCTACAAAGGCAAAGCGCCATGTAAGATGATAATTCATTACTATATAATATATAGTAATGAAGTATTAGGGAATGAACTTATTCGTTTGTAAATGAGAAGAGATTTTAATAGATATGTAATCAAGAGATATGTAAATTTTACGTCTAGTTACATAATATGTATACATATCTCTTGATTACATATGTATTAAAATCTCTTCTCATTTACAAACGAATAAGTTCATTCCCTAATATTTATAATCTTTATTTTTTTTTTAACCTTAGTATCATAGATTTTTTTCAGACTATAACGTAAGTATATCCCCTTAATCTAGATAAAATGTTTTAAAAAAATAATAAATATTTATATTTGTATGAATGTAAGAGTCAGTTTCTATTAGTGAGCAGATAATCTTACAATATGAAAAATTCCAAATCTCCAAAAGTTGGTCCCCACTTGTCAGCACTTATTAATTGCTACAACGCCATGGAGCCATACAATCGTCCCTGCGAAGATAAACACATTAGTGATTTTCCTACTATGAATAATTATATACATATGATTTTAAATACTTAGCCATCTTTTTGCAACACTTTTTTCCTCCATCCACGCAGTAACTATTCACAGCGCAGCAATATGTGTCATCACAAGGTATTTCCCAGACTGCAAATTTGACTAAAATGGCAAAATAAATAAACATATATATAATAAATAAGTATAGGATAAT
>NW_027115483.1:56793-59200 GCF_000696795.3 Halyomorpha halys | reverse complement strand
TTTTTTGACCGCACCCGGACCATATTCCTTTCAAAAATATATCAATTTTACTTTATCAAGATTCTATCTATTTTTTATGTTTTTTTACAATATAAGAAAAATATATTGAGTATGAACGACAAATCTAAACATGGTTATGAGCTTATAAATGTTAACAGAATACATAAATAAAACCATAGGCTAATATAACTAAGTACGTTACCTTATTATTATTATTTTTTTGTCATTAGGAATATTAAACAATTTCTTAAAGAATAGTATAGTTTATAATTGAATTATAATATTGCTGAAAGTACTGGAATGGCATTGTATTTAACACGAAGGATATGATTAATAAACAAAAATAGTCAAGCATTAATGCACAATTCGGAAAATGTAGGATACAAGTCCGACATTCAATTCGAACATACCAAACATAGTTTCTCCAAGCTGCGGTCTTCAATTTCACATAATTCCTAACAGTGTATTATTATAATTACATGTATTAACCGTGGCAGAATTTTCCATTGAAAACAAATTCGAATTCTTTAAACCAATGCCATCAACTGATCGAAGCATAGGAAAGGTTTCTCTCCCTATTAATTCATAGTGTACACCAACGTCCTAGACTCTTGCCTGGATCTTAAAGCTGACAGAGGAGCTGGTTTGGTTTTAAAATATTTGAAGCTCTGATAGCCGAGTGTGTTAAGATCGATAGATGATAACACACTCGGCTATCAGAGCCTCAATCAATTCAAATCATGTCAGCAGCGGCGCCGGTTTTGGGATAATTTTTTTCTGACGCGGCTGCTGTGAGACAGTGCGCTAGGCCTGCACTTGCCATCGCTACCAATAACCAACATAATATTTGGGAGTCATATTTAATTTGTGCCTTAATCCTGGGACTGCACCATATCCAAGTGCATCAGCCTGGTCCTTGGTCCAACTCTCCATTGTCTACAGCATTCGTCCGGCTGGTCGATGTAGGTTGGTTTAGCTCTACTCAAGGTAAAATATGCAGAACCTATGAGCTATGATATGAGAGTAGATGAACTCCTCGAAGTCCGATTCGGTGATGGAGAAGATTCCGGTCTCTTTTGACAACTTAGACCATAGAGATGAAAACCACTACCACGTGTTTTACTGTTTCAGTGACTCCGCAGATGGACATTCTTTCCAAACCTCTGCATTCTTCCTCTTAACCAACTATGAGACTCAATAGTCTGGGAGATCCCACATAGCCTTTAATGTTGACAGGATGGTGGGAAAGAGCTTCCCAAAAATAGTACCATTTTCTGGCTCTTTGCCACTCACTATGAATTCCCTTCCTCTATGGAATTTTCCGCAGGATTTTCTTTTATTATGGGTATCTTATTGATCCAGTCCTAAGATCCCAAAGGTAACGTTTCCAACCACAGCCTTTTCACATATTTAACAATATCCTCTTGAACATCTTTCTACAGATCTTCATGACCATCTGCAGAACCAATCTCTCTGTGGTAGCCAGACTTCCTCTTCAGTTCTGGCTTACGGTCTCCAGGCAGGGTATGCATGCCTCAGGATACTCAGAACCATACCTTAATGACATCATCATGGCGGAGTCCCTGAGATCCCACAACGCATCTCCTATCGTACTAAGTCTACTTAAGTGACAGAGTCACTCTTTCCCTTAAGTACCCTTGATGAGGAACAGTTCTTGGCAGAGGTCAGCGTGGGGAACAAAACTTGTTTCCATACATTCAACTTTTTTTTAATCTCTACTTCCCTTTCACCGATTGTAGTGGTTAACATATTTGTCCCTTTCTTTATGAGTTCATAACTAGGTTTAACTCGGAATCTAATTTCACATACTAATTTTGATTCACACTGATGACATTCATATACGTCGACCTGTTCCAGACTGAAGCCCCTACAATTCACAGTTCCTTGTTTCCTAGAACCACTTTTAGAAACAAAGGATATACCTAGATTCGGTAGGGTTGATAGTGATCCTTTTTGGCTCTGAGCATATTTTCATATTTCTTGCAAGGCAATTATAGCAAAATCATCAACAAACACTAAATTTTATAAATGTACGTGATACAGCTTTCCATATCATTTATTCAGACCATGGATATTACAATCGGATTAAGCTGTCACCTTTCTCTATTCACCATTATTATTGAATTAACAACCTGTTTCTACTACAGCTAAAAATGATTCGTTGAGAGTTTACTTTTTGGGCTGACAGAACTTGACAAGTTAATGTAATTAGGAAATTTAAGACGCCGAAATTCCAACATATTTCCTTATAATCCGCTCCTACCTCACTGATAGAACCTTTAAAGTAAATCATAACCTAGCCTACTCATCTCTCTTTTCTCAGTCCGCCGGTGTTCCCCAAGGTAGAATCTTAGGTCCCATTCTTTATACGGTTTATACAGCTGAC
>NW_027115483.1:8151-55983 GCF_000696795.3 Halyomorpha halys | reverse complement strand
AATAATTAAAAAAAAAAAAAAGACGCCGAAATAATTTTTGTAGTTATACTACATTTTTAATTAAGGACTTATAGTAATTAAATGTAATATGAATCATTTGTTATCCCTACCGCATCATATAAATTTCAGAAAATAGGAAGAAGAAGAATTTTTTAAGACATAATGAAACTATAATTGTCGAAAGGAATGCGCTTGCATGTGATAAAGGTGCTTACCTTTATTGGTTATATTACATATTTTTATGATAGTAATTACCTTGATTTTCGGCTCTAAGGTGAGATGTTGCGTTGACACCTAGGATCACGGAAGAATAGGCGGAGCTTGCAAGCCCAAAGCTAAGCAATATGCAAACCACCCACATCTTTAGACTGGATTACTCATCCTTGTTTTCCGGCATTTATAATCATTTCCATATCTCAAGCTATTTTTAAGATTTAATGATTTAAAAACTTAATCATACTGTTGCACAGTGATAATGATTCGATAAATCCACGTTATTTTAATAAACTTATAGTTGTTATGACGTCTTAATTAATTTATGATGATAGAGTTCATTTATCTTATGTTTTAATATTATACGCAATTTTAATGTTGTGTAGATAAATAAAAATTCTTGTTTAAGACCTCTAGGTATGAAAACAACTTTAGTAAAATAAGTTTTTATTGATTTGTTGTTTTGACCTATATTTTGGTCATTATTAAAAATAAGTAACATAAAGCAAAGTAGTAAAAAAAGCATTTCTATAATATTATTCCTTCTGGTGTATCATTTATGTAATAATAGTCACATTTGAATTTTAATAGGATGATCATATATATTGGTGCAAAAGAAAATCAATTTGTATTGCAGTATGTTTTTGAATTATTTTTTATAAAACAGTCTTGATTGGAACCAGATTATTGGATTCAAGACACTGTACTTTTACTAAAGGTTTTATTTTTTTTTTTAGAACTATTCGGAAATGCCATAGAAATATATTTTAAAAAATATTAGAGTTGGAGGCATTTAAATTATCAGGATATAAAAGGAATTTCTTTGTTTAGTAGTTACAGATTAAGGCTTACAGAAGGATAAAAATATCTGAAAACAGGTTGTTTATTAATGAGATTATCGAGATTTTTTAATCCAGTTCCAGAAGCAAGTTGTAGCACCTGCTTCTTGTGGCTTCTATATTAAGGGACTCTATCTTCTCTGCAACGGAGAGTAGCAAATACATTCTTTCAACAGTTGACTGTTGAACCCTTTATACCAAGTCTGGCCACACGATCGTAATGAAGATATTTTCTTTTGATTATATCAATAATAACTGATTCATTGATTTTTATTTTATTAATATATACGTGTAGTTGTTGTTTGTTGGCATGACAGACCGTGGAGGCCCAAGGCTTCGCATATTTTTGTGAGTGCCACCTGTTGGCTGACGGGCCTCACAAATGCCCGTGGGAGGTTGTGAGTGAGTATTATATAGTTATAAGCTTGAAAAAATCCCAGACAGGGCCGGGGACTCGAACTCGCAATCTATGGGGGTTGGCAGTCAGGCGCGTTACCACGCTGCTACCATCACCCCAAGTATGCGTATAGTAACCAATTTTAATACGACTATACACTGAAGAACCTCCTAGTAAACTATGATGGATGTTTCTTCTTCTGGATGTTTGATGAGCAATCTGTGGTCTACTGAACTTTTCAGAGTTGGACCGAATTTGTCTTAGATGCAAGGAATATGACTAAGGAAATATTTTGTGGAGAGGGACTGAAGATAAGATCTGAGAGGGTTAATGAAGCATAATAACAAAATTACACGGGAGGGAGAACAGATTGTCATACAGAAACGAGTAGGACAGATATAGATTTTCAACACGCACAAATAATATACTGGTAATGTGGGCTACGGAGAAAGGTACAGCGAATTCAATGAATATTTTTTGGTGATAAGTCGAACAAGACATATCGTTAATAGAAAAAATACAGAATAGGTTTAAATGCGGGCTGAGGTCCAAATATTGGAGCTCCCCAACATCTAAAAGAAATTAAATTTGAGACAAAGTCCAAAAGCCAAAAAAAAGTTGTTTCATCCAATGAAAATTATGAATAGACGCCAGTCAACATTTATTCTTATCTTAGATGAGGAGAATAAAAAAATGGTGTCTGATTCAAAACGTTACAAAAATTAATAATTCATTTGGAGGTCCATATTTTTAAAACTACCTGAAACAGTTAGCAACTTAAAAAAAACATCATTTAAAGTAGAGTAAATTTGCTAAAATATGAGTCCTAACATAGCTGTTTACTTCCATAGTTTTTCAGAAAGTAACCTTTTCTAATATATAACGAAAAATCAATATTTTGTGAATTTATTTTTGCAAATATGTAAATTCGTTGTTCGGAGAACATACTTCTGGTTTATGAAAAACTATATCTTAGGAACTGTTAGTAATACAGAAGCTTATTAGCACCCACATTAAAACTAGTTGAATGTACTAAAATGTAATGGGTAACGTTTATCTTCAAAGGAGCTGTAATATTCCTAGCTATAATATGCGCTAAAATTAATTCGCAAAATATTGATTTTTCTTGTTATGGAAAAAATATACTTTTTGAAAAATTGTAACTCGGGAACTATTGAACGTGGATTATAACTAATAGTTCAGAAGATTTACACTACTTTAAGTAATGTGATATGAAGTTTTTTAGTAATGTGAGTAGTTTACTTTTAATGTTTCCCTTGGTAAAAATTGAACCTTTTTCTGACAGAAAAATGTGCTATTTTTCTTTACCTGAAAGAATTCAAAAATCAATTTTTGTTAACTTCATTTACTATGTTTGGCAAAGTCATCAATTTTTACTTTTAACTGCCATCAATTATAACTTTATAATTATACTTATATTTACTTTATAATTATACTTATAATTAATAATTATACTTTATAACCACTAGTAGGTTTATTATGCCGATTCTGGCGCGAGACAATGAGCCTGACCACCTCGACCCTACCATACCCACTGGTCACGTGACCTATGGCGGGAGATTTAAATTTAAATTTTGTCCCTGACCACCTTGACCCAACCTTAACCTCAACCACTCACGTGATCAGCTACGTTATTATTAGGCACCGCATCAGAAGCTAGCATTCAGTCACGTGACCTTTGCAATTCTTACTTTTTTATTAGATTAATCAAAAATTGGGATGAAGTGATTTATTTCTCTATTGGACTCTTGGACTAGGTGTTCAATAAATTATGTATAAATAGTCCATACGTGTCATCGGAATCAAATGTTGGGTTCAGTTAATATTTGAGTATTGATAGAGTTGATAATGTGTGAATTATTAACATTTGAATAATGATAGAAATGATTCCAACATTGTTGTGTCAAGCTGCTTATTTAAGGCGTGATTATTATTAGTTCAATCCGCATTTTAATACTTTCGTAATAATTTAAAAATCCTGCAGCAACTTGTTTAATACACAACCGATCCTATCACATAGGAAGATTATGGCACCTGTAGTATTATAATATTTATAGTATAATCGTTTTGATTTATCTGATTAATATTCAATATTATTGTATAATCCGTCATTCAATAGGTTCGATGACAAATATATCATGCACCAGACAAGATGACAATATCTATTAGTGGAAATAGTGATGGATATTAGGGAAATAAAAGACAGAATAACAGAAATCTATACATAAGGAAATAGTCATACTTATTTCCTCAATAAACTAAAAAAATAGTGGGCTGATTTACCATATTACATTAGTAATACGATCCGTTTCGAAGTTATGAAGAAAACCTTGCTGCTTTTAACTCAAAAAGTAGACATTTTTGGTAAATTATATATGTAAACAAATGAAAGAACACTGTGGCAGAACATCTGTACCTGTTATTTAAATATAATATAATATAATATGTATGGGCGTTTTTTTTGTTTGTTTTTTTGGCAGGAGAATATGCTATAGCATTAACAAGTATTTCGTAATTACATTAATATTTTATCTGACTAAATTATCAATTCTTTTTGCAGTATAATTCCTGCAGCAAGGTGTTGAAGATAAATAGAGAATTTGAAACAAGAATGGATATTAACATTTTATAAAGCGAATATAAATCTAAGTTCTAGTATATATTTTTATTACAATGGACTCATGTAGAAACTATAAACTTATACAATAATATGTAATAAATCTTGTTAGTTAAGTTGTTTAAATATGCCTAACTAGTTGCGTATGACTATAATTATAACCCTCGCATAGATGTTTTTAATTTTCCTTAGAAAGTAAAATAAATGTATTGCTTTAAATCTCCAAGAAGAATATTACATATTTGGCATCCCTTGTGGGGATCAATTAAAATAACCGACCTCTTGAATAGAAAATATGCAAAAAATGGTCTAGTATGGTCGAGGTTGGAAAATGTAAAAAATATACTAATGAAGAAGACTAGGTAGACCACAATAGCAACAGTACTAGTGAGAAGAAATGGATACTAGGGAAGAAAGGAATACCTAGAAAGGGCACTATAATTTAAGACCCAGGAAAGAGAATGCAGGTGAGCCAGCGAGAATTATCCGGGAAATAGAAAAAAAAAAGGAAATCTCCCATCAGGGTCTGAAATACAGCCATAAATGTAATTACTGTTCTCTATGCTATCGAAATAATTAGAACGAATCAAAGAAAGAAATAATGCAGTAAATATCAGAAGAAATGAATGAATTAAGCAAATGAGACAATTATTACCGACAGGTACAAAAAAAACAACTGAAGTAATCAGATTAAACTAAACTTATCAAATAAAATAATGAATACGAGGTTATATTTTGAAACAAAATTAACCACTTTGAAACTGGAATGATTATACATAGAATATATAAGAAATAAGATGCAGTAAAATCACTTCTACATTGCCTATTATCTATTTGACAAAATTTTTCAATTAAATTAGTATACAGCAAATGATATAATTGAATATTTTTAATAGCTTCTAGAATATTAATATTAAAAGTTGAATACTGGTGTCACATTGCTATTGTTAAAGTGTGATATAAAAATTAATTTTTTTTTAATACAGGTTGCTTTGTGGCAAACTGTGAATACATCGATTGCAGTTCATTAGCCATTATGTTCTTTATTTGGGATTATCACTTGTGAAGCCTTTGTTGTGATCACTTCAAAAATAGTGTTCTTTTTCCTCACTACCGCAACAAATAAAACAGAAAAAACATTAAAAACATATTATTTGTCTACTATCAATTTCAACAGCTGAGCCTAATTATACAATTAGGTCTTATTCCTCCAGGTCCACAATTTAGTAATTCTGTTTCTACATGATTCTAGGATTCTTTCATCTTTAATTTGTACCATGTTTAGAAATGAATTTAATATTGTGAGGGCTGAACTCCTTGAGTTAAATTAGCTAGCAGTTTCGTTTGATCCAATTTTTTTTTTTAATACTTATTTATTATTATTTACAACTGTATACACATAAATACAACAACTAAATTTGCTGTAGGTGACATAGTGACATGATACAAACATGTGGAGAATTTACCCACTGATAGAACTTCAATAACATTTCTAGAGGAGAAGATCTCGAGGCCATCTTCTTTTCAGACGCCAAGGAGAATTATTAGGTAATGAATGAGAAGCCAGGTTAGAAACAAGTGGATTTGGGTGGTTGAGAAGTTTGTTATGGAAGAAACGGTATCTGGATCTGGCCAAATCGGCAACATATGGAACATTGAGGTCCTGATGGATGACTTGATTTGAGACAAAGTAAGGAGTATTAAGGATTTTACGAAGGATTTTGGACAGTAAGGATTGGATTCTGGAGGAATTTGATAGTCAAGTGGAGCCCAAAGCTCAACTCCGTATGTCCAGATAGGCCTTGTAATAGTAATGTAGATCAGTCTTTTGTAATGGATTGGCAATTTAGACCGTTTGTCTAGTAAATGTTGCAATAGTCGGAATCTACGAGCAGTTTCTTGTCTTTTTAGTCTTGTATGAGCATTCCATGTCAATCGTTTGTCCAGATTTAGTCCTAAGTAACGGATCTGTTCAACAGGAATAAGTGGGGTATTATTAAAAGATACTGTGGGGCAAGACGAAGGGTAAATGTGATTTGGTGGGATTTATTGGAATTTATTTTAATCCTCCAGTTTTGGCTCCATTCTTCAAGGGTGGTGATGTGGGATTGGAGGGTTTGGGATACAATGTAAGGATCATTGTTCACTGACAATAGACATGTGTCATCGGCATACGTGGTGAGGATAGTGTTAGGATGAGTTGGGATGTCAGCTGTGAAAACTGTGTAAAGGATAGGACCAAGGATACTACCCTGAGGTACACCAGCAGACTGACGGAATAGGGATGAATAAGCGCCGTTGTAATTTACATGAAATAATCTGTCGGAGAGATAAGAACGGATAATGAGGAAGTATGTATGGGGTAGGAATTTACGGATCTGGTCCTGGGTGCCAGACTCGATCAAAAGCCTGTTCTACATCAAGAAAGACTCCCAAGCAGTACATTCCGCGCTCCAATGAAGACGAGACAACATCAACCACACAATGGCATTGCTGGATAGTGGAGTGGCATGATCGGAAACCAAACTGGTGATCAGGGATTATGTGGTTGGAATGAAGGATAGGGTACAGGCGTCTTAATATGAGTTTCTCAAGGATTTTGCTCATGATAGGTAACAAACCGATAGGACGGTAGGAGGATGGGTATTCAGGCGGCTTTTGAGGTTTGATCTAATTTTTATTTTATTTTTTTTAATGGATTAGAATAATTTTTGTAAAATTAAAGATTATAATTTTTATTTTAAGCAATAATGACGTTATTTTTATATTAATAATTGTAAACTTATATTAATTTGGTTGGTAACAATAGAAATTACCAGAACCTCCATATGAAAGATTTTTTATTTAATTAAAGTATAAATAACTATGTTAATGAGTGCGTTTAAATGATTCCAATAAATTCACTACAATACCGTTTCTAAGTAATTATTTTAAAGTAATAGCTTAATTTTTTTGTTTTACAGGATATAACAAGGCATTAAAGTTGTTTTGGGTTAGGTTTTTAATGAGATTTGAATAAATGAGATACTAAACAAATGTGATGCCAATTTAATTCTAAGATTTATGAATTGGTTTATCAAGGTGATTAAGTTAATAAATTATTTTCAACGTATTAGTTTTATTTATTTAAGATAATTATTCCTTTTTTTTTCAGTTTAGAAGTTAGTGATTTTTTTAGACTTTCTAAAGCTTCGTGATCGTTGTCCTATTTTTTAAAGTGTATTATCCCACCTTTTTTCTTATCATTGGCATACGTCTTACCCGTGATCCAGCTGACTGCCGTGCCTGGTCGATCTATCGATCCTCATGTTGATCTAAGCAATTAACCGTTTTTATGATATGGTTTATTTGTTCTAAACCTTTATTATATTTTTGTTCTCGAAATGTTATGGAGAGTTTTATAAATTATTAATTAATGTTAGTTCCTGAAGTTTTATTTTTCTGTAAATTTAGTTAAATTATTAGAATGTTGAAAAATAGGAAATTTCTGAGGAGAACTTTAACTTCAGAAATCCATATAGAAGCAAAGGGCATCCCAATTGACTATTAAGAGGTAGACTAATATTGACAATTTTTCTAGAACTGACTTAACCTGCTATGAGCTGTCTATTTATCTAGGCATTTATAAATGTCTAATTATCTAGCACTTGGGGGTGGTGGTATCAGTGTGGTAACGCGCCTGTCTGCCAACCCATAGATTGCGAGTTCGAGTCCCCGGCCCTATCCGGGATTTTTTCAAGCTTATAATTATACAATACTCACTCACAACCTCCCCCGGGCATTTCTGAGGTTCGTCAGCCAATGGGTGGTACTCACAAATATAGGCGTGGGAGTGACGGACCCACCTTATGAAAACCACGTCAAGAAACGCGCGATGTATTTAAGTACATGGCCGGCGAAGCCTTGGACCTCTACGGTCTGTCGCGCCAATAAACAACAACAATTATCTAGCACTGCGTTAAGCTAACTATCTATCAGATTAAATATGCAATGTCCATCCTGGGATGGATGTTGCCCATAGATCGACCCATGGATGCAGAGACATTAGGTGGATCAAAAACAGTCCCGGCAGCTTTTGACTGCCTTGTAGTATTTTTCTAGTAACAGTGTTTCCTCAACAAACTTTACATTTTTTATATGTACATAGGTGAGGAAGAACTATAGGCTGTAATGAAGTCATTTAACGACCCGATGACCTTTGAAAATCACACCATCTTGCAGGGAAGACTGTTCCTTAATTTCAATATTTTTCAGTTGATCGTATAGGAAAAAATCTACAAAAAATTAGGAATTCGTAAGATGGGGCTGTTACACTTTATCAGTTTTAATTTTTCGAAAGTTTCTGGATACGATTCATGTTTAATATCTAAACAGTTTTAAGGAGGTGATTCTCGCGTGGATAAGAATCATATTTATATTGGCTCCACTTAGTCCTAAAAAAAAAAATGTATTTTCCTATACCATTTTGGGGGCTTCAATTCCTTTACATCTATTATTTTTCTACATTCTAGGTTAGTGTATTTTCTAAAAAAGAATGGTTCATTTTTGCAAAACTAAGTGATGTTGAATCTTCAAATAATGAAAATAAAAATTCAAAGTATTTCCATTGGTCGCCATAGTTCTCCGAAAATACAGTCATATCTTCCATATAACCCACTGCGACGAGATAGTAGGTTTACTTAACATATATGTAGTCAACCATAACGCCAAATCTAATGTCATGCCTCACATGACTATTTCCGTGGAATGTAGAGTATTCCCAGTATTTATATATTTTACCTACATAATTATATAATATTATTACTAAATACCAATTAAAATCTTTTCAGGAGGGCACGAAAAAAAAAATTATATATTACTGCCAACAATGTTCAGTAATATTATATATATATTTTTTTTTCGTACCCTCCTGAAAAGATTTTAATTGGTAGAGATTTTAGTAAAGATTTTAGTACGTACATATAGCAGACCTCCTATATGTACGTACTAAATACCAATTAAAATCTTTTCAGGAGGGTACGAAAAAAAAAATTATATATTATTACTGAACATTGTTGGTAGTTTTATTTTGTAGGCATCTTGAAAAAACTAAACCCCGCAAAATTGACATTACATATCATAGATAGGTGAAAAATCTGTATGGGAATTCATTTCTAGTTTCAACACATTAAAGAATATAAAGATCAGTCAAAATCATCGAATCAAATATTTGTAGTACACTTTTTTAATCAGTATGGTTTCCAAAAAAATGCAAAGGGACTGAGGATCTAATATTTTATTTAACAAATTTATTCAATAATAAATTTGATCATAACTCCTACACAGTATGTACATTTGTAGAAATGTCTAAAGATTTTAATACCATAAGAATAAACGTTAACTTCAAATATCGGAAGATAATTAAAAAACACGCAATTCTCACAAGGTTTTTTTTTTGGCATGTACAGTCCTTCGGTGTGTTTTTACATATTCAGGTCTAAAAGCTCGACAATCACAACTTCGACATTTGAATGGATTTTCTTTAGAATGTTGAGACTGCAACCATAGAAGTGCCATAGAAAAATAGCACCGATTTGATGCTATGATCCTTCGCCGAATCTCTTGTCCAGGTGCGTTGTCTTGAGTTACCAAAGGGCCAAGATGAACAAAAACATTAGTCTTCTCGAATTGGTATTCCCCGAAGATCACCTCCTCTCCAGGCCTAGGCATCTCCCGTAATTAAATATTTTGTTTTTTCAGCATTAACTTTCAAAACAAGTCTTCTTGTAGGACCGACCAGAGCAACGAAAGCTTATAATCCGCGTACGCAAGGAGCTGTAGAGATCAATTAAAGATATTGCCATTGGTCTGTATCCCACCTTCTCGAATGCAAAATCATAGAGAAGGCAGGCTAAGACCGTAATCACTTTATTGAGGGAAATTTCACCGATCGCTCTCCACCGATCTGAACCATGTAGCTTTTGTTCATTGTAAGCCTCACGAGACTTAAGAGCTTCTTGCTAGGGATCTTAACATGCTTTAGAGCCTCATACGATTCTTCTCTATTCACGCTATCATAAGCTGCCCTAAAATCGATCAAGAGGTGGTGAGTTTCAATCTTGAATTTCCTTCCTCGCTCGAGAATCGTCCTAAGGCAGAATATCTTATGACAGGAGGGAGATCCCTCAGTAGTTGGGGACTTTGTTGATTTTTTTGTTCTAGTCCTTTCTTATGAAAATCCCCAAATCGGCTTCCTTGTGAAAATACTATTTTAAGGAACAAATTCCAACTTGCATCTTCCTTATAGTTGTTACATCATGCTTATCATTAATACTCAGACATGAGTTCTGACGGTTCTATAATGCAGTTTCTTTAGATAATTTGCTCTGGCCTTCCCAGCATCGTCAAATTTCCATGTTTTAAATTTACAGCATTTATTTATATAATGAATCGAAATCAATCATTATTAATCAAAATCCATTATTTTTCCATAGCAGTATCCTCAATACCTGGCATTATATTACATATTTTCTCATATAAACTCTAAATGGAAACATTTTCTTATCTCTCATCAACCATGCTTGGTTCAAACCAGAAGACCTGGTTTATGATTACAATCAGGGCATTGTACTTTTGACACTGAACATGGCCACATTACCACCTAGTATAACTGCTATCACAAATCAATCGGGATTAAATATTCTCAACAATTATTGCATTATATTGCTGGCTGATGTTTTACAGGGTATCAATATAGAAGCATCAATCGACTCATCAAAGTCGAAATTGCAAAATAAAATGAATTTTTTTTTATCTATGTAAACAACTGTAAACATCAGAGGACTGTTGTGACAAAAAAAAAATAGTATTAAGAAAGAATAACAGGAAGGTTGGCAGCTGTCAGTGGGTGTTTGTATGCACTCTGTTTTCAAATCTCCAAGTTATAAATTCTAACCTTTAAGTCAAGCACAATGATTATAATGTATGTAGACAAGCATCAAGACTAAGGTGACATATTATCATTGATGGATCCTGACTCAAGAAAACATAAAAAATTATTAAAGATTTGGAAAGAAAGGGCCTTTAAATATACATGGGCCAATTAATGAATTAGAAGAATGGTTATTAGGAAAAAAATCAAGAGTTAAAAGAGATGTATGGCCAAACCGAAACTGTAGTATTCCTCAAGATAGCGAGAATTCGAATGTTAAAAGAATGAAGTAAATCATTCAATTTATAAAATAAATTGTATTCATTGTCGTTGTATGTATCATCAAGTTTGAAATAGTCTATATTAATAATTTAAATGTCCAACCTGGCCATCCTCAAAGACAATCTTAACTATAAATTTACCGGTTGATAAGTGAGTGATAATAGTGCGAGATAAAAGTTTTAAAATTAAATGAAAAAATGTCAATTTGACTAAAATTATTAGACCTCGGCAGAATAGCCTGCAAAAAACACTTTAATAGTTGGATATAAGGCGGAAATTTAGAGTTAAGAATGTCCTTTAGGATGGACAGGTTGATCAAAACATTGGATACTTAAAATATTAATAGAGTGTTTGAGACATAAATGGATACAATGATGATGAATAAATGAATACGATAAAACCACTTTCGAAGAAGTGATAACATTATGTATGAAATATTTCTTACATAAACAAAAACAACTTAAAATTTAAGAGATAAAATATAACAGTTAATTTAACATTAAATAACAATTAAAATTTTATATAATTGTTATAAAATACTTAGCAGTGGATAGATGATTGGTAAGGCAATGGACTACTAACTCAAAGGAACCCGAGTTTGAATTTGGCTGTGGCAGATATTCATCATGTTATCTGTAGCGGCTGAATCAGCCTTGAGGGTTCAGGAGGCCCTCCAGGGTCCAACTAGCCTCATAAAGTGGGCACCCTTAATTGGGTAAAACTTTGAGTTGAGCGAGATTCTCACCAAATCACCTCCTTGCACAACCATTGGTCTAGTAACAGTATTTCCTTTCAATATACTGTCCCCTGACATTCCATGCATTGTAGCAGTACAGATTTAATTTAATTTATAAAATACTTGGTAGTTTGAGTCATGATTGAGGTTCATTGCTGGATGAGATAACTTCTTTATAATACTTCATACATTGACTTTAATATTGTTCTGTTCAAATGCTATCATAGTTATTCTGATCGTGCATAATCATATTGTCTATTTATCATGATTAATATTCAATGAATTTTGCAAACATCCAACATGCAGATGTAAAAAAACACGTTATAACAGTTTTTACAATCTCTCTATATTATCATTTACAAGTTCACGGCAGTCGGCGTTCTTTTTGTTCTGGTTGCTCAACAAAAATTATTATGTTTAAATATTCAAAATACTTAAATTTACCAAAAACTAAAAACACTTATTTCACTTACAAATTATTAAACAAATGGTATACATCAGCACAATGTATTAATATACTATTTAAAATGTCTAATAATCTTATATTTCAAAAGAATTATTTAAAAATTGTAAATAATTCTTAATTTATACTTATGAAAAAAATTGACCACATTTAACTCATATATTTTCTTTTATCATTAAAATAACTATGTTATCTCCACATTATTAATATTAATCAACTTTTTCTTATATTATTAATAATATTTACTTTCAATGGTTCAATTTTCAATGTCTATGTTCTGTTCAGAATAACAGTTAATACTTTTTGTTTTCATTTAACAGACCTACAGATACCTAAAATATCACTAAATACATGAATAAATGTTTAGTTCTATTCATTCTTAATGAAACAATTTATTCATAGTGGTTTTAAAAATGACAATGAGTAAAAACAGATACTGGTCAAACAAATCATTGTTATACCATACAAGCTTACGATGATTATTAAGAAATTTCTGATCATCCCAAATTTGATTTATATAGTCTTCACTGGCTAGAAATATTCACAATAAATAAATAAATTTTATAATACACCAATTAAATTAAATAATTCATTCAGGAAGTCATGCTCTGGTTCAATTTTCTTGATCTCCATTTCAAGGATGGTACTGGAACAGTTTTCAGCAGAAAAGGAATTCAAACATAATAATTATATATTAATTGTACTTATTTGACCTCCTTTTTGTGGAAAACCTTATGTTGTTTGTAAATAACATTGAGGTATTTTTATAGCATTATGTAAAAATATTTTTAAAAAACAAAAAAAACAGGATAAACTGTAAAAGTTACTTACAAATTTACTTGTGCTGATTGGCTATTTAAAAAAATATGAAAAAAAAACATAATGTTCCAACTTTTTAAAACAAACAACACTGTTATTTTTTTTAAGTAATGAAATAAAATTGAAAAGATACAATATAAAATACAAACTAAATAATCAGCAAAGGAATTTAACACCCTTTTACAAGAAAACAAAAATCAACCCTTTCACTCAAATACAAATACAAAAAGCACAAAATTTGTGGATCATCAGCACAAATCATACATACAAAATTCTTTTGTACGATATTATCAATAATTGAACAAACTAATTGTTTTAAATAGACTTTAATTTTCAATTCCTACCTCAAAGCAACTAGTAGGAGGAAACTCCAATGGATAAGATACTGCTTTTAATGGATAAGATAATCTTTTATTAACATTGAATTTCTAAAAGTCAACTACAGTTTTGGAAGACCCTCATGTACCAAACCAAGTCACTACAAATTAAGAATATAGGAGGTTTAGAAAACCACGATTAAAGAACCTTTTATAACTATAAGTCTTGAAATATGACTTCCTTACCTAGTATTAAACCCAAAATTTATGTATATAGCAGCATAAGTACAGTATATAACACCTTCATGGTACTAGATGATTGGAAATAACATTAAACACTTCCTGTCTTAACAAAAATAGATGAAAGAATATTCATAAATCATATAAATACAAAATGGAACATTTGACATATGTTTTAGTTATTTTTCAGTAATATTACTAAAATTTTAAATTTTTATAATAAAATTTAAATACCAGTATTAATACTTCTGAGAACAATGTAGGCAGCTCCTAGATGATGGCTTGTGGTTGTATAGGACATACCCAAAGCATCAGATTGTTTTCTTGTGCTGATGCAAGGATGTTTCCACAGGTGCCATCAAAACTGTAGAATTCAAGGAGAGAGGGCGCCCTAAAAACCATCTCTAAATTTTATAAAAACCAAACTAAACTTCTCCTGCCTTTATGGAATCTGAATTACTTCTAATAATAATAATTCTAATAATTTTATTAATATCTCGAACAGCATATGTGACTTTATAGCACTTTTAAAAATATGGGAGCAAAATAACATATCACGAAACTTAGCTCTGTCATTTAGAAAATTAAATAAAAAACACTTTGACCTTTAAAATCTATTATTAAAATTATAAATGTATAGATTATCATTTAAAATATATAATAAAATATAGATATATATGTAAAATAGATAACAGGGAATTAAAAGATACAATAAATATTAGTATTTTAGTTTACAGGATACTTAATGGGATTAACACTAAACATACCATAACGGGTCAAATGACCCATTTTGAACTTTTCCATTGAAAATGCACGTATAATTTTATTGCGTTTGCACATTTGACTTCATGACTTTTTCTAAGTAATTAATGTACAGTTATAAAAATATTTTTGTTTTGTTTTGTTTATTCTGAGTAATCTACCACAACAGGTCATTTGACCCGGAGAGAATTTTTTTGTTTTATGAGATTATCTAGTCATATTTGTAGTCAGTAAGTTGCACATTCTTCCAAAGACTGTTGCGTAAAGTAGTTCAACGAAAATAGCTCAGAATAATTTCAAGAAAATATCAAATTTTAGATTGAAAATAGCTTTTTAGTGTAAGAAAAAGTGGCAAAAATTGAAAATCTTGGTAAGTACCTAGCTTATATTTTATTTTGACAGCTATAGTAATACAGATCATTTTTTACCCAGAAAAATGTCGAAGCAAACAAGACAGTACAAGTTCTTAGAAGATATAAATAATATTGGCGAAGAGTTTTCAGAAATTAGTGAAGATGAATTTTCTGAAAATGAAGATATATTGGTTGCAAATAAAAATGAGTTTGATTCTACAGATACTGACGATGAAGAGGAAAATATTGTGAATGTATGTAGTGGCCGAAAAAGAATAATATTACTCTCAAGTTCGGAAGAAAGTGAAGTAGAAATAAATGAACAAAATGTTGCGAATGATGGATCTGTTTGGCAACAAATGCAAGTAGGTGGCACACCTGGAAGCTCTTCCAGTGTTCTCTCTTGTGCTCACAAGTTTTTATTTTTTGCTTTTGTAATAGAAATGCTCAACATACTATTTTGTTTAATTATAATAAATTTAATTTATATTTTTATTTCCTTCCTAACATCCATATTTCATACATTCAAGCATGAAACATAAAGTCGGGTCATTTGACCCGTTGTGGTAGAAATAGGTATATATTAAGTCTTGGTATGATTAGTGTTAAAGCACTCACTGACTCAGCACTCTGGCACATTGTAGGTAAAAATTAACACTTGCCTTGCAAGGCTCAGATTTAGTCCTTTAAATATATTGGCCTGATATTCAATACTTATACACTTACAGCTTTATCTTTTCAATGGGCACTGTAATGTATATAATAAGTAATATCATCCACATCTGAAAATAGAGGCCATAAATAGAACAACAATAAACAAGGATACAAAGAGACTTAACTGATAATTATCAATAAAAGATTGATGAACACTTCAAATTTGACAGATCCACAGAGATGATCACTTAAGAAACAGTTCTTAAATTCAATTCAAGTCAAACCCAAGAAGGATCGTGGTTGGAACAACTTTTAAAACATGCACTGACTGACCACTAAAAAGAATCTTTTCAGTACCCCTCTTATACTTAACTGGTCAGACCTTATTACAGCAAAGGCTTAATGAACCAGAAAGTTCGATGCTAATCTTAAAATTTCCTTTTCTAACATACTTTTCTCCACTTAGTCCAATCAAATCCCAACCCTAAAAGGCCTTAATACAAGTATAATTATTATTAATGCCATACGCGACCTCTTACGTAAAGGAAACGCAACGTTTTTAGGTATTTGAAAATAAAGTTTGCTCAATTTATTTATAAGATTAGGCAAGTGGAAATTTAGAAGACTATACAGTTGGGAACAAGCCTTTCTTGTAGACATGTAAACTTGTATTAAATAAAGGTGGAATCATTGAAAAGAGTGATGTTTATTGTTGAACCACTAATGTCTCATCCCACTAATCAGTTTCCATATCATAATTATAATCAGTTTGTTTCCCAAAAAAGTTTTTCAGAGTCAAAATGAAATATTTTCATTTCCACTTAAGAATCGTTATACTTCAGATTCAGCCATATGTTATCAGTGCTTACCAAGATTTAAAAGAAACTCCAGGCAACGACTTGTACTTGTTGTGGTTCTCACAGGCCTCACAGGGTTCGCGGACGATCAGGCTGTAATGGCGCGCGACAGGGGTTCTGCAGAAAGAATAATAAATGGTGTCCAGAGGCTGCTCGCGGAGATTGGTTTGGCAATTAACGCAAAGAAAAGTGTGGGTATCGTGTTGAACAAAGGAGAGCTGCGGTATTGGAGGGCATTGATACCCGCAGGAGTATCAAGGCCATCATTGGGCTCCCCGCTAACACCTCGTCGGCGATGCTGTACGCACCCAGGAGATATCGAGGACTGGGTCTGATCCGCTGTCAATGGGAAGCTCCACTACAGCATTGGTCAATTGCCCAGCGACTGTCGAATGTTCCGGATGCCCTATTTCAGTCTATATTCAGTTACGAAACCGAAATCGCGGCATGTGCTGATAGACTTGGAGTGGATAGGGGCAACCAAAGTGTGAGAGCTCTACGACAGTCGTTACGTGAGGAGGGTTTCGAAGAATGGGGCAGTTGCAGATGGCAGGGTATCGGTGTTCGCCGTTTCAAAGAGACCTCGAAAGCAAATAGATATGTATGCGACAAGCAGGTACTCTCGGGGTCAGAATGGGCGAACGCCCTGAAACTTAATATCAATTACGCACCCCTGCGTGGAGTCCCAGGAGCCAGTGGACAGCAAGGAGAAGTTGGGTCCCTCTGTCGCAAATGCGGCAGAGAGTCTGAAACACCAGCGCATGTGCTGGGAAAATGCCCCAACAACTCCCTCCTTATAACACGCCGGCACCACAGGGTCAAAGAAGAATTGATGAAGTTCCTTGAAAGAAAAGACTTCGCCTGCTTCGAGGAGGTCTATTGTATTGATACCGACGGATCCGTAAGATATGCCGATATTGTCGGGTTTACAAAAGTCGGAGACACGGCTCTTGTCTTGGATCCGACGGTAAGATTTGAAAGTAATGACCTCGAACAGGAAGGTGGAGTGGAAAGGGAAAAAAAGAAAATATATGAAAAATGCGTCCCTTTCCTTAAAGAAAAATTCCGCGAGACCTTCGGAGAGAGAGAGTTCACCGTGAGAGGCCTCTGGTTTGGATCTCGTGGAACAATACCAGATAGAACAAGGAGCTTAGAAGACCTAGGTGTTAGCATCGGGGATATTGCGATCTTGGCGGAAAATATTATTTTGGACTCCCTGGGGATCATACATCATCACCTGCATGGAAATTAGCTCGGAGATTATTCTTTGTTTTATTTATTCATTTTAATATGACGACCTCTCTATTTGTGTGTTTTAACGTATTTATTCATTAAATTATTTTATTTTATTAATACTATGTTTGTTTTTTTTTTGTGTTTTTTTTTAAAACTTATTTATCCATTCAAGTGTTTCCTGTAACCGGTTTTTTTTATTATATTTTCCTTTTAATCTATGTGTTAGTTTTATTCTCGTAAAATGTATCTATTTGTTTGTTCTTGGTAGACTGATCTACTGCTGTGACTATGAATGATGCTCTGATCTCACATTACCGTCTAATATTAAATTCGTTTAGCGGGTCACTGAAGAAGATCTAGGAGGGTGAATTCCGGAGAGCGAATTTGTTGATCGGGTGATTTGAATAATTGTGAAAGGGTGAAATTGGAGGAGCAGAAATGAGAAAAAAAAATAGGAATGAATGAAACATTTGTATTTGTTGTACAGACCGAAATGAATTGTAAAAGGAAACTGTATATTATTGTATCTCTTTTTTTTTTAATGATTATACCATGTATGTGTAATGTATATATGTCCGATTACGGATTGATAAGTATGCTGTGTGAGATAGCAACCTAATGTATTTGGGCAGCATAGATAAATAAATTATTTCTCTCTCTCTTATTGAACTACTTAAACCTAGTGTGGCTTTTGCAATAACCAACGGAAAACGTGAGGACCTTCAACTGAAATTTTATTAAGTTATATTGGGAAATCCATTCGATTCGTATGTCCTAAATACTTAATTGCTGAAACGGAGAAGATTTTTTGTCAACATTAAAGCATGTAAAAAGTGAATCAAGGTGGGCAAAGTTGTTTAAGTAACCATTTAATTATATTAAATTAAAATTTTAACATTAAATTAAAAAAGTTGATTAATTTTGCTATCATATAAGCCTATACTCTCCAATTAACATATACAGCAGGCCCATATAACCATGAGCAATATACTCACACTTACAGATTTTGGTACATGATTTTTTTTTAAGCCATTGCACGTCAATATTTTGGCTCGTAAGTTAAATACCCTCTTCTATACGTCTGGAAAACATAACGAGAAAAGTATATAGTACTTTTTCTCCTAGCGAGAGCAAAATCCTCACGGCGCGATTAGCCCCGAGCTAAAAGAAATTTATAATGCGAAACAGAAAGAAATTACATATGGAAATAATAATAATAATAATAATAAATAAGACTAGGTGTGGAAAATGGTACTTATGACAAGTCAACATGAAATGTTTGTGGTTTGATCACAAAGGAGCTGATAACTTAAAAAGGAAATTGGAAGAACAGCAGTTGATATTTTGGCTCTCACTGCGTGTAAAAAAGGAAGGAATTGGCAATTGAGAGGGAAAACGAAAGAAACAGTCAGATTTAAGCTCCTCAAGAATATAAATCCAAAAATGGCATTTCGTGAGAGATTCACGTTATTGGAAATAATGAAAGGAATGGATCACACCATGTTGATAGTTACCTATGGGCCAAATTATGGCTGGTAACTATGTGCTTTATAGGTGAAGAAATACAACTGCATAAGGTTTAGGTACTAGTTCACAACTTATGCTCCAACGCCGGGAAATTATGCTTCTGCTTATGCTCCACACCGGAAAAACCGACTTACACTAAGTGCTACTGGTTAGAATAAGCCAGATCTCTGAAAAGGATCTATTGAGAAGGGGGAAAAGGGTTAGTTTATTCCTTTTGAGTGAGCATAGCGAGCGAAAGCTGACACCTATATAATTAAAATAGTAAAAGTAGGTTTTGAATTACCTGCCATTGGAGCGTTTGTTATAAACTGTTTAGGAGATTCTGATATTTATTTATTTTAATGAGTTCCATAATTTTTTTTTATATTAAGAGCAGTTTTGAAAAAAAACATTCACTTCAGAAAGCCTTGTTTTCCTTATTTTTTTACATAAATCGAGTATGTAATTTTCTGAAGTTGATCGGATCATAAAAGAATGACACGTGCACTGTCTTTGGACTAGATGACATGGGGCGGGAATATTTTGTTTTGAGTTTTTAAACATTTTCAAAACAGGATTGTATTTTTCCTGATATGTTATTTATCTAGTTTGCCCTACCAGAAGGTTTTGGGTAATTAGTTCTTTAGGTACGTATTAAATCATTTAATTATAGTGGTATATGACATGCTTATTAAAAGGTTTATTTATTCACTTGCTTGTCATCTGAATGAATTGATTGGTTATTATTTTCATATATTGATAAGAATATTGCAAGGTTCATTTTGATTGGTTAAGAGATTTTTACCAGAACATAATAATTGAAGCAGTATGAGAACTAATGTAACTAAGAAACATTTAGTTTTAAATAATGTTCTCTCAGTGTTTGTTTAAATGTGTTATGGTTGTAACAATTTTTTCTTAAATATTTAGCATTTATTATTTTATTTGTACATTATGTTAATATATAGGAAATCTGTCATCATTTAAAATATACTTTAAACCAACCCATCTATAATCTATACTTGAGGAGTACTTCAGCTGATTATTCTATATGTATATTCAACTAATACAGTTATTTATATTCTAAAACTCATTGTAATTATTTTTCTATGATGTAAGCTGTAGGTTACTGAGTATAAAATATACTCAAGTATGTTGGAGGAAGATAGTCTGTGTGGTGGTCAATAAAGGTTTCAAAGTAGTAACAAAAAACAATTTATTGTTAACCAACCTTTTGCCCCACTGTGCTGGGATTCGTCTGGGCTAAACAAGAAAAAAACAAGATTCACACTCATTTTAGAATTACCAGAACATTAAAAATATAAAAGAATTGTTTGGTATATATTAAAAAAAAAATAAAAATAATAATAACAATATGAGGAACTATCCATGTTGGTAGACTGGAGACAAGTTGTTAATAAATATAACCAGGTGTGATATAAGTTCTCAATATAGATTTAGAACTATAAATTGTAGGAGATTACTCTTTAAAACTAGTTTAAAATATAGTAGAGAGGTAAATGTATAAGGTACAACAAATAAGTGGTGTAGATATTATATAGGTGAGGTATAATAATATGTAAAAGGGGATATTACCTCTCTAATATATTTTAAACTAGTTTAAATGACTAATCTCCTACAATTTATATTTCTAGATCTATATTGAGAACTTATATAACACCTGGTTATATTTATTAAAAATTTGTCTCCAGTCTATCAACATGTATATTTCCTCATATTGTTATTATTAGTTTTTTTTAATATATACTTTTTAAACTTAAAAACTGTTTTGAAATGTTTTATATTTTTAATGTTCTGTTACTTCTAAATGTTTGTATCTGGATTTTTCTTATTTAGCCCTGACGAAGCCCTGCAAAGCGGGGCGAAACGTAAACAATAAATTCTTTTTTGAATTTACCCCCTAGAAGTAAAATAAGTATTAATTTAATTTTAAAAATCTCCAACAAAGAATTGTAATAACTAATAAATTAATACTATTATTATACCTAATATTCTTACAATTCTGGTTTCATTCACTTTTTCCGTGCTGAAATGTTGCAAACTAAACGACCAAGGCTTGCGCAAACTAAATGCCTTTGACAGAATACACAAAGACCTAAAGTACATATCATTTCTGATCCTGGTCCTAATTAGATGTTGATTGGTTTATTTTTCTTCAGAAAATTTAATCATCATTCAAAAGAAGGGCTATAATCTTCCAGGTATATAATTTTCGAACAAGTTTTAGAAACAATTTTTTTATTTCTAGTACTCAGAAACCCATTGCCTTATTGCATTTCTATACCATTATTTATTTAAACTCCATAGGCATTATCGGTTTTGAGATACAGCGATCAATAAGTCAGTGCGTGATATAACACCTGATTTTGCACAATTATCACGGTAAAAAAATGAAATAAATTCTTTGATTTGTTGCCTTTGCTTCGTTTCCTATGAATCTTAGCACAGAACTACCAATCTCATTTACTCCACCTTCCTGCCATACATAACAAGTTACTCTGTTAATTTACACAAGTGATGAGTAAGTATTACTTTCAACTATTATTTGATAGAAATAATATTTGTATTAATAATAGTTCCAAATTAAATCTTAGAAATCTGTAACTAGTAATCAGTATGAATTCCTTTTTTGTTTTTATAGTTTACAACTATTCAAAATTGTTTAACTAAAGGATATTTTTGATGTTTCAGGAAATCGATGGACCTTGCTTCTCATATCAAGAGAGATCTGAGGATGTCAAAAGTATCCATAAATTAAAATTTTGTATTGTAAAGCATTAGCTCTTTGAAAAACTCATTAAGTACTAGAGTCAAAATGAATTCCATTAAAGCAGAAAAGAAGAAACTCTTTGAATGTACTCTATGTGGTTATAAAACTAGTTTGCAATCGCATTTAAAAATACATTATTTTGCTAAACATGGTGAAACAAAACCATATCATTGTCATGCATGCATTTACAAAACTGCTTATTCTGGAAGTTTGAAACGTCATATATTAGCAAAACATTCAAATATCAAACCTCATCACTGTACTCAATGTGATTATAGAAGTATTTCTTCCAATAGCATAAAAAAACATTTTCTTGCTAAACATACAACTGAAAAGCCCCACCAGTGTACTTTTTGTAACTATAGTTCGGCTAGTTCAGGGAATTTAAAAAAACATTATTTAGCCAAGCACACTAATGATAAACCCTTACAATGTAATTTTTGTGATTACCGAGCAGTTCAGTCTATCCAGATGAAATTACACACATTTTCCAAACATACATTTGAGAAACCTCATCAGTGTACTTCATGTGATTATAGGTCTTTGACAGCAGATAACTTGAGGAAGCATTTTTTAGCAAAACACACAAACGAGAAACCATACCATTGTGAATTTTGTGATTATAAAGCTGTTCAGCCTGGACAAATAAAATTGCACACTCTAGCTAAACATAGGAAAGAAAAGACCCACAAGTGCACTCTATGTGATTATGGAACTGTGACAGCAGCTAATTTGAAAAAACATTTTATAGCAAAACACACAAATGATAGGCCTCAACGTTGTTCATTATGTGACTATAGATCTGTTCAGATCAGCTCTCTTAAAAGGCATATATTAGTTAAGCACTCCGTAAAAAAAAAAAATGTCCAAGTCGACATTAGTTAAGTTTTGATTACTTCCTTTTGTAAAAGAAATTTAATCTGATAAAATTCCTCTTCATTTTATCATTATTATTATGAAAACATATTGCTTACAAAAATAGACCAGGTATTAAAAATGGCAAATGAAATCTGAAGCCCATAAAACATCACATTTTAAAATATTTTCAATGTTTTAAATTATAAAAATACTTGTCACTGCCAACTTAAAGTTTAGTTTTGACTTGATTTTTAGTTAAACATGTATCCTTTTACTGTTTGTCATTATTTAATCTTATAGTTGTATAAATAAAAATAAATTGTTATCGAAATATGTAGGTTTCGTAAATTTACTTAATAAATCAAATGGACAACTTCATTAAAAAAATAAATGTTAGTTATTAGTCTACTTCATGTGATAGTATTATTTATAAAAATGTTTGCTAGTGTATGTAACCCAGCATTGATTTTTTTTTAAATTTCTGTTACTTTTTTTGACCAAACAATTTAATTGTTAGATCATTCATAGTTTCTAATTATTCTAATTTATAATCAGGTTAATCATCACAAGGTGTACAATTAACAGCTACTCAAATATTGTCAAACTATTTCTTTTAATGCTATAATGTGTTTATAAATTAGTTGTAGACCCAATAATACTAAATTATACTGTTAAAAAAAGTTGTTTTATTTTAATGCTTTGCATCCAAAGCCAGGCCTGAATCAAATGGATTAGAGTTTAAGACAACATTATACCATGCTTGCTTGATAACATACTATTTAGAATTTAAAATATATATATTTTCCTGATTTTTGTTTTTATTTGGAAGCAATGAGTGAAACTTCATTTTACTGAAGCTCATTAACATCTTTCATAAAACCTGCACATTTTTCCGGATATTTGATAGAATCCTATGCACACTCTATATTCATTGATTAGGTTTAAACATAAGTTAGTATCCTACTCAATAATTTCATCATAGTGATAATTTGTTTATATAAATAAGCTTTAAAAATCTAAAAACTTAGATATCTTGAATAAAAATTTCTCTAACTTAATCAAGGATTTGGTTCTTTATATCATTTCTGCTTACATCACACAAGTAAGAATTCCATACAATGCTATACTTCAAGTTTCTGTAGTAAAATATATTTTAAAGTAAATTTTCTTATATATCTATATATTAGACAATTTTTTGAATGTCTAAATTTCGAGTTAAAATCTGATACAAGTAGTACTTAATGTAATATTCACATTTAATATAAGTACAAATGTATTACTACTGCCGGCAACATTAACAATTACATAACTAACAATATTAAAAAGTTATTTGAGAACATCCTATTTTATTCTCAGTCAGGATAGTCGTATTAAATAAAGACCATTAAACTAATATAGGGAGAAGGTTAAAAAAGTATAAATTAAAATTCAATAAAAATAATAAAATAATAGAGTATCTACAACAGCTGAAACCTCATTAAAAATTAGTTAAATACTTTATTATTAAGTAATGAATGAGGGTAAAGAAGAAATAAAATTTTTAAAGCAGGTGAATTATTAAAATCTTTTACAAGATATTAAAAAAAACAATTAATTTCATAATTATAGTTATTGTCCATAACTCATAGTCCAGATGACCGTTCCATCAGTGGTTAACTGGACTTCTGGATTTCCATTGTAGGTATTAGAGCTACTAAAGACTTTACCAAACTCTATTGGTGTATTGTCTGAAAAAAAAAATCTTGATCAACTAAGGAAGATTCAGGATCCTAACACATAAATAAATATTTTTTTAATAAGTTTTTATCAATCACTACAATAGAACACTATCAAACTCGGTGCTTCTGTAGAAAATAGGAAAGTCCTGTGCATACAACTTTATTTTCCGATCACAACATCTTCCCCCTTCTTCTTAAACAATGCATTACCACGTTTTATTATTTGTAATGCAGAAGATTAATAAAACTGCTAATTTCAAGTATAAATACTAATGGAAAACTTTTCATTTCTAATAGAATATTAAATTTGGTGATGAAATATATTTGAAGAATACTTAGTGGTTGAACCAAAGAAAATCTCAACATAATTATACGTGCATCATTTATTTAGGCAATTTTCATATTTTTATACCCTTGAAAACAGGTGATTCATATCATCAAGGGTCTGAGGATTAAATGAGAATCATCAAGACTTCCCAACTATCAGGAGTGAAAATAACAAACACAACAAAATATTCCAATTTTATTTTTGTTAAAATAAATGGGTCATGTTTTAGTGACATAACTTGAAGATGGGTTTTGTCAAGTGTGCTTAGAGAAGAAAATACATCAGGCAGTACCAGAATTAATAAGAAGTGATACTAGGGCTAATCGTCAGGTCATTAGCTTAATTTTCATTGCCTTCTTTATCAATGTCCTACAAATTTTCACATAAGCCTTTATCTTCAAAATTGACGAAGTCAGTGGAAATTCTGTTCCTACTAATGGTTTTAATCACTCTCTCCCTCTTAACATATTTATTTGACCTTAAATTTACAATCCATTTATTTCCTCCAAATCATTTTAATTATTGTTATAATTATTAAAGGTTTAATGTTAAATTTTCTATTTATTTAATTTAGAAACATAATCCAGAGGATATACAGTTTCTGTAATAATTTCTGTTGGCTTCAAATGGCATTATTGTTTATGAGATGTAGTGATTAATAAGTTAGTGAGTGAGTGCTATCTATTCTCTTACATAAACACATTAAAAAATGTTTGCATCATCTCTTTTTTTGTACTAATAACAATTTGAAAAAATAAAGACAGCTTTTGACCCCAGTAGCACAATATCAGAGAATAATAAGTATAGAGAAGTTTTTGGATTAATACCAGATTAAGAGGCAAAACAAGACTATTCCTGAAAAAAGTGATAAGCACCCAATTTATCTTTATTCTTATTTGAGAGTTAGTGTTCTTATTGTAATACTATCTTTTATGAGCCTGTTCATGAGTAGGAATGTTTCCTCACCAGGAGAATCCAATTAAATTGTTGCTTTGAGGAAGGGAAGGTTGGTAACACTCCAAATCGTCCAATAGTTAAATGTAGGCCAAAGTGATCTAATGTGACAGATAAATTTTTTTTCTGTTTTGGTTGATGATTGTTGTATTCTCTTCATTGCCAAAAGAAATTTGAACTCAAATCCTCAGGACCATCATTTGCAGCAAAGTACAATGACAACAGTAAGCAACCAAAATGTACGAAATCATCTTTACAATGATATAACCCTTTGGGCCAGAAGATCCAAACACTGCCTCCTTGAATAGCGCTCGAGGCAACAGCATCTTCCATTTTTGCTCGTAATGGTCCTGTTTAGACGGTGTTATTTTGTAGTGGTTTTATTTTTTAGAGTATTTAGTTATCTTTCAAAAGAATGATTATAACATTCTAGAAGATGTATAGTTTCTGAGTTATACAAAAAACTATTTTTCTTTTTAATATATAGTTTAGATATAATATTTTTTAAACTTGTTAGTGTTTGAATTTTTCTAGTTTTCTTACTATATAATGATGCAGCCACCATTAATAATTTAGACTTCATAGGCATAATCATTTTTGAGGTACAGCTATTAATAAGTCAGTTAGTTGATGAGTAATTACAGACACATACAGCCTGGTTTTACTATAAAGAAAATACTTATTAAGTTATTTTTTAATACATGTGATTAGTGAAAAAATTATAAAGACAAATACAACTGAGAAACAGAAGCAATTGAACAGTGGAGCTTCACTATTACTTTAAAATATAAAGATAGTAAGAGAATTTCATTAACAACAAACTGGTCTATCTTTAAAATAAATTAAGTCAATATTTTTATTTAAGAAATATATAATGGAAAATTAAGTCCATTTATTAAACAAAATGTTCAAATTATTTATTAAAAGGCTCAATATTACCAATTTTACTATCTGATGTGAATCTGAATTCAGTTGAGATTACGGGAGGGCAATAAAGAATTTATGCATTGCTAGCTCACACTGCAGGTTCTCTGGGAACTGAAATTGGGTAAAGATCATTTGATATAATATAATATAATATATTCCACCATCATTTTATCATGGGTCAAGGAATAGAGGAAAAGATTTTTAACGAAATATTTTAAGATGCTCAATATTCAAAAAGACACACTTATTAGTATAAATTTACTTATATAACAGGTTAGGAAGCATCAGAAGAGGTAAGGAACAAGCTAGTCACTTTGTTTGAACATTCGTTATAAGTTTTTTTTATGAGATAGCCGGACCACTCATAAAATAACTGTGTTTCCATTTTTGGAAATAAAGTTCATAATAGTTACAGGATAAGGGCTCAACCCTAAGGAGTAGTCCAACCCACTCTACCCAGAGGATAGGGATGTCTGTTATTGGAAGAATACTTGGTTATAGGTTATTCCAATTATTTTACCCTTCAGTTTAACTGAGCGGTTTTAGCTACTCAAAATAAGCGGTTATTGTAAAACCAGTTTTATGTGAACAATTTCATCAACAGCTAGATATACATTTACAGCTCTGGAGATTTTATCTCTAATTCTTCACTCGGAGATTTCATCTCCAGTTATTTATTTATTCTGAGATTCCATTGGTGGTTTTTCAATTGGAGATGAAATCTCCAACTAAATAACAAAATATAGTACTGTTTTAATTCTAAATTTTAAAACTTATTTTGAAGATGTATTAATAGATATCTTTAATACTTTCAAGAATTGTTTTAATAATTAAATTTAACAAAACAAAGTTTATCAACAATAAATAATTTATTTGAAACTCTATTTTTTGCAGGTATAACTTAAACTTAACTTACTTTAAAGGAAATACTTTTTCAGTAAAACAAACATTTTTGGACAATTGATTAACATCATTAGTTACAACTTTTGAAATAGCCAAAATCAATATTTGACTGGGATATTGGTACTTAATGAATTGAATTAAAAATTGTTGGGGGTTTAAATTTCCTAGTTTCTAATTCTAAGATTAAATGAGTAGCCATTAGAAATACATTGGCATGTATACAGAAATAAGTATTGCTATTCCCAAGTTTTTCCCTCTCTGATGAATATAAATAAAAAATTGATTATATTGGATTAAGAAAAGTATTTCGAAATTCAAACTGCTGGATCATCATGTCAAGATTTTGTATTAAATATGAAAAGTGATTTGTTATTCGACATTTGATGTCCAAGTAGCATCATAATTGCAACTTAATTTTAGGAATATATTATCACATTATCAAGATTTCATTGAAAGAAGTAGAGCATGAGTTAGTATTTAACCAGAGCGTATGTTTTTAAAAGGTAAAAATATTACTTATTGCTGTAAAATTTTAAGTGTCAACATGTCATGGTTTTCATATCAGGTTAAGATTTAATTAAAACAATCTACCTTAAAAAATGAATAAATAATCTTAATGGCCTAATCTACCATCGTAAGGTCTATGGGATCTAAATCTATGGGAGAGAAACATGGCCCTTGACAAGAAAAGTAGAATAGATGCTCGACTCATGGGACAGAAAGGTATTGAGAAGGATATGGGGAGGAGTCTCAGAGAATGGAGTTTGGAAAAGAAGAAGGAATGAGGAACTGATAAATCTGTACAGGGAACCCAGCATCGTGGCGTTGATTAAAAAAGCAAGATTAAGATGGTTAGGACACATTGAGAGGATGCCCAATGAAAGGATACCCAAAAAGATGGTTTATGGCAAACCAGATGGAAAACGGAAAAGAGGTTATCCCTGGATCATATGGCTGGATGATGTGGAGGAGGATTTGAAGCTCTTGTAGGATGGCAAGATGGAAGGAGAAAGCAAGAGGCCGTGTAGATTGGTTGGCTGTTGTGGAGGGGGCCCAGGTTCTTGTAGGACCGTAATGCCATAATAATAATAATGGCCTAATATTTTCCAATCTAGAAAAAAAATCAATTCAAGCTAACAAGAAAGGATGATTCATAAGATTCATTGCTATTGAAATATAAAGATATCATACAACTGCAAAGGTTGTTGATAAGTACCATGATTAGGCTAAAAAATAAAAGAAGTTTAGGTATAATGTAAAGTATATATCATGATGAGCAGACATTTGACCTTGGATTAAAGATATGAGATGATTGGGTGTGCATTACCACAACCATAATTGTTAAATGGAATTACAGAAGAAAAAAAAGAAGTATAAGATAACAGATAATGCAGGTACATAAGTAGTATTGACGAAAATACACGGAATACTATTATAAAAATATTGAAACTGTATATAATAAAATATAAGAAAGTAATATTAAAATTAAGAATGAAAAAAGAAAATAATATAGATATGAAAATTAACAAAATAATTACAAGTACAAAACTACAAATTATTTAAAAATTGGAGTAATATAAAATTATAAAGAAAAACTTACATGTGATTAATTAGATCTTCGAGGAATATTATTTTCTTTTTTTCATTCTTAATTTTAATATTACTTCTCTTTATGTTTTATTAAATATAGTTTCAATATTCTTATAATATTATATCAGCCATTTCTTCAATATTATTTAAGTACCTACATTATCTGTGATCTTATCTTTTTTTTTCTTCTGTAATTCCATTTAATCATTATGGTTTTTGTTTTTAACCCTGATAAAGGCCGAAAAGTTGGCACTAATAAATAATTGTTTACTTATTTGTATTCTTCATTGACCACACCTCCAATCGTCTTCTCAAATGTCCTATATCCTCCTGATATACTATGTATTGTTGGATTAGTATATATTGATGGCAAAAGTGACCAAATAACTTTGAAAAAAATATCAGTTGATTATTGTTACCATTAACCTGAAGATGTTTGTCCTATTCCACAGGCTTATATTCATTTAAAACATCTATGATTAATATCACCACTGAAGCATGTTTTCAATATATAAGAAGAATCTTGTTTCTAACAAATATGATTGGCATTTACTCAGTTTTTGTTTATAGTCATAAATTAAAAATTAGCCTCCTTCACCCCCTCCCAATAAGCTAATCAACAATACCATTCTATACTTGATTATGTTTTAAAAACTGGTTGCTGAGTACCCTTGAGCTAAATTTTGATCAGTTTAATATTTCTTATCCCTAGCTCCCACCAAAAATGGGAAACACTTTAGAAGAAAAGAAAATATTAAAAATAACTCTATGTTTCCTGAAAGCAGAGATGAATAAGCTCACTTTTAAATTATCATTAAATTTATCTGATTACTCAGTAAGTGGTATTGCTTACTCAGATTCCACTTTAGTCCAGTCGTTGTGACATTGGCTAATGAGGAAAATGGTAAGATTCCACACCATTCTTCTTTGTTACATAGGTAACCTGGAATGTGAATCCGATGGAAACCAGGTTGGAGGAGCCATGTTACGTCTGATTCAGATAGCAAATATCCTTGAAGCGGAGTACGAGAGAGAGTATTGATATTTGTAAACGTATGATCTAGTCGACCAGAATGTTCTGAAATGGCAACGTAGCAATCCAACTGAAAACCACATTAATTCAAATATAAACCACTTAATGGTGAACACAATTATTGAGGTTGGATTTTCAAATAAATGCAGTCAAAAAGAGAAATGACAAAAGAAGAATCTTGAAATTAATAAAATATTACTTGATTAATAAAAGAGTCTCTTTTTTTTTCCTTTTATGGACATCACTTCTAGAAATTTTTAAAGAAAAGCTGATTGGTTAAAGAGTAAAGGAAAAACCATTACGTGACAGATTTCCACCACAAATAGAAATTTATTTCTCAATAGCATTTCATAAATAATTTATTCTTGATTGGACCACATATTCAAGTGGCCATTATTTTTTGAAATTTCTTTTTTCAATTATTATCACAATTTTCTTAGAGTTAGATTACTAATAATTTCTTCTTCCAATACTTTGTTATTCTACTTTCTAAGATAGTCTAAGTTTCAGGGTTCAATTTCATTTTATAGAAATAAAAACAAAATCATCCATTATTATTAATCTTGGTACCTCAGCAGCGACCCCTAAAACATTTTTAATTAATCTGAACCTTTGAAGGAAGTCCTTATTTTTATTATTGATAAATTTTTCATGTTAGCTTTTTAAGGGCCATCCTAAATAAGCCTCACCTGGGATAATCATTTTTGTTAGGCGTGGGGGGGGGGGGGGGAAATGACTTATGAGAGAGAGTTAATTTAGAAAAATATACTATTTTTTTTGGTGATATAAGATTTTCAAGAGACCATTACATTGTAATTTGCAAGGCTAAGCAGGCCTAATCATAAAAAATATAAACATTTAAGCATCAGAAAGACTAGATAAAGTTAGTTTGTATTAGAAAAGCATTTAGATCTTGAGAATGGTCTGACCTTGAGTTTGGATATTAAAAATGATTTTCTCAAGCAATAAAAAATTATAAATTTAAATCAAATTATTAATTTTTAAACAAAATTACTAACTTTAACGGGACATGTTTCAAGTAGAACATTTAATGCTTTGTTGAAATCATTACAATCTTGCTTAGAAGTGCATACAATTAATATTTCATTCTGTTTTTCACAAAAATTGAGTATTTCTGGTTTTATTGAATCTAAATCCCCAGTCACACAATTGGGTAAAGGAAGATTAAGAGAATGTTTCTCAGTATAATGAAACAACCTGTTGGTCCCTCCGTCAACTGTTATTCTCCATTTAGCTGAAAATATATCAAACTCATAATTAAAGTTATCCAATAATTAATTTTATTAAAATTACAGGAGAAATAATTATTATTAATTTTTTGGAGCTGAAACTATAATAAAATTATTTAATACAGGATAATGCTATATCATTGCCAAAAAATATTTTTAAAGTGTTCCATAAGGCGCACAATGATCAATTTCTAGAAGATAGATCAAATGAATCAAGTAGCTAAATAAAAGTGTACATGCAATTAACTTGCGTGAAATAAACATTATGAAACAATACTTGATAAAGTAAATAAAAGATATAAAATAAATAATTCCATATTGATTGTTTAAAATGTATTACACCACTTTGTCAGTTGTAATCAAATAACTCCTTGGCAAAATTAAAAAATCCACAATGGTTTATTTGTTTTTTTAATATTGTCATAATTTTAGGAAAATCAGCAGGGTTTAAGTGTTCTTATATGGTCTTTCTTTTAACATTCATTCACAGTTTAATTCTAATGAATTAAATTAATAAATAAAATTGAAACAGTTAATAAACTATAAAAAATAAATTAGTGACAGGTATAACACTTATCTTTGAAAAAGTGAAATACTGAATGAGAAATAATACTTAATTTCCTAGGAATCAGAGTAAAATTACATTTACTTGCTTACCCAAATGCCATAATGAGCTAACAATATCAGGACAAATTGATATTGGCCTGTTCAAAACAAGAATACCATAATTTCCAAAATTGAATGACAGTTTATTTAGTTGGTTAAATATTTTCCATTCTCTTTCTTTTTTATAAGGTACTGTACTGCCATGATTTCTGTTTAGTAAATTTAATAACTTGTGTGAATTGTCAAAAATATGTCTGGCAGACCGTAACATTGATTCTTTCTAGCATTGAGAAAATTCCTTATTAGTAGGAAATATTTCAGAACGATTTATGTTATGTAAACCACAAGCCTAATTCAATTTAACATTAAATAAGTTAATAGAAGAGGAACTCCAAACCAGAATGTTCACCAATAAACTATCAGCTGATTGTTGTCTTAGAGGCCACACAGCCCAAAGAGGTTAAGCGTTCCATTTGTCATCTTATATTGAAGAAACGACCAAGGAGAGCACCGATGACACTGTTGAGGCTTATCGTTCATCTAACAGGAATAAAGGTTTGTTTTTTTCCTTACGTCGATATATCGAAATAAAGGTGGAATCTGCTTCAATATTAATTGTACTTATAAGTTTAGGTACAATACATAAAGGAGCAACTTACTCTGCTGTCCTCGATTCTCCAATCACATTAACTACTTCAATAGTTGCCATTAATATATCGAAGCTTGTAAAGGTATATTGATTTATAAATATAAATATAAAAATTATATATTGATGAATAACTTCGCAACTTGATCCGTTTTTTCTCAGCTCTGATTGTAAAAGACTTGATGGCTGAGCATGTTCGTGCGAGAGTCTCAAGTGACCATTTTGGAACGGTGTGGGTTCGGATTCCCACCTATGGATATTAATATTTATTTCAATGTAGTAATTTAGGGGCTGGATGTATCCTGCTGTTGATGGCCGCTCTCTCTTCCTTTTCTTCCCTCTTGGATTTTTCCAGCCTCTTCACATCGAGTGGTGCGAGGTGCCAGAACCTTGCCTTGACGTTCTTGGTTCTTCAGTACAAACCTATTATATAATTATATCAATTTCTTCCTCAGATAGTCAATATGAACGTTTTTGTTGCTCTTGAGACCTACTATAAATATAAATATTTCCTATCTTTTATGGGACGTTTTGTATGCAATATTCGTTAATTTTATATTCAACTAACATGTCTACGCTGCAACGATTTGAATAAAGTCTTGTTAAGAGTTATTTTATTTATTTGTTTTCACACGGTTATCAAATCCACATAGATATCCCTTTATTAGCATTTTTTTCTACCAGCAACGTTGCCTTGTTGATGTCGGAGGAAAAACATGGATATTATGGTAACTCAGGGATATATTTGGTTTAAAGTATATCCTGATCCGACAGTGATTATGATACAAATTTTCAAGCACTAAATACACTGTAAGGAAAATTCAATATTGGAAATTTGATTTTTGAGTTTCTCAAATTTATTACAGACATTATCTGTGGACCAGAATATACTTAAACCAATCGAATATTTTGAAGAACATCATAATCGATTTTATTTGTTATTATTATGATTTTATTTTTCTCCTGTTGTAAGAAGAAATATAGAAGTTGAGAAACAGAGCAAAGTAAACAGTTATGTTGAACGCCCATAGACTCCAGAACCAAGGGCTGCACTTGCATTGAACCAGTTTCATCTTTCCAAGTATTGCAAGTATCAAAACAAACTGCACCTAGGAAGGTAAAAATTTCATTAAAACAAATTTTTGTTGTCTTAGAAATTGTGTATTCAGAACCCGTTCTCAAAACGTTTATAAAAAATATGACTTCAGATTATATATATTTAAAATGTACACCGAAAGTTCGTCGGTCGCAAAAATCATCCGTACAGTATAGTTATAGTTGAAAGTTGCCCGATGTTTCAACAACTATAGAGGTATTCATGATGTGTTAATTGTAAAATGTTTTGCAATGTAAAATTTTATAAGTATAGGATTGTGAGCAGCTGTATTTTAAGTCATGTTAAAGGTTAAATGCATAAGAGATCCTTGCGTATTTAGTGAGCAACTTGTCTTATAACCTTTCCTTCCAAAACTTCTAAGTTAGCGTTAAAATTATTTACATCTAAGTTTGTATTAAAGTAATTTATTACAACATTTCTAGATTGAAGGAAAAGTGGAAGTTGTGGAAGTTTGTACACCGAGTGTCATGTTCGTTAAAAACATACAAAACAATACTAACACAAACTACGAGCATTAATATGTATAACACTACATTGCTTGTTCCTCCGAAAATAAACAAAATGGTGACGAGCTCAGCTGGCCTGTTACGTGACGTCATTCTCCATTTAACAGACTCTCGACCGTGTTATACATTATATCGTTTTAATATGGTAAAAGAAGGAAATATTTCTCCATTTAACACGCTTTGTCATGTTAAACTAAAGATCATGAATACCCCTTATATAGTAATACAGGGGGCCATTTTAACTGTTTTAAAATTAAAATTATGTTTTATATACATGTGTATACAAATTAATCATGTACAATGTTTAAGAGTTAAGTGGTATTTGCTAGTTTAATTATAAATGCTTCTATTTATATACTTTTCAAGTTTAGTTTATCTGTTTTATTATTTACCAATTGAATCCTCGTGATATGTTTCTTCCACCACAGGTATTTCTGGACCTTGGGGCCGAAACCTGCCAGGAAGTAATAAGCATACATCAAGACGTGGACTGTCAGATTCAAAACACCAAAAACAGCGCTGACTTGTTCTGAAAAATTTTAATTAAAAGATCAGTATTAAAATCTTGCCTGCAAACTAACAGTTAATATTGGAAGATTATTGATTGACCGTGTTGAGAACAGGAGGAGTTACTCCAATCCCTCCTGTCCTCAACTCTTCTCAACCCACTCCACCACTTTTTCAGTACAGGTCCCTTCCGTATATCCCCATTCTTTCTGATATAGTTCAAAAATCCTTAAGATCCACTATTCCCACCCTACGTCTTGGCTTGAAGTCCCACAACAAAATTTCCTATCTTTTTTCCAAATTGAAAGACCCTATTCCTTTCTAACACCGTTCCAATGTGGTTTACTGGATACTCTGTTCAACCCCATGCTTCAATTCCTTCTATATCGACGAAACTAAAAAACAACTTAAGAACCTCATTTCCCAGCACAAAACTTCCATCAACTCGTGTAAACCACTTGCATCTAAATTATCAGAACACGCATTAAACCTGAATCATACTTTTAATTTCGACAATCCTTCCATTCTTGCCACTGTCCCCAACCACAACAAACGTCTCATCTCGGAGTCCATTTACATAAATTTAACTGAGAATTCCGTCAATCATAAAGTTGATAAAGCCTGCATCTCCCTTACATATCCACACATTTTGAACATAATAAAACCCTCATAATACTTCTTTTCACTTTGTTCTGCATTTCAGAAGCCCACTTTCTTGTCATATCTTTTATTCTTGTTTCTCTAAAGTCTCACCATTTATTTGATTATTTTTATATTTACTATCCTTCCTGTTTCATTTATATTCATGCATCTTATCTTTTAATTTATATTCATAATTAATTAATTCTTCTTAAGTGTACTTTTATTAATTACTTTATTATTAATTTTCTATTATAATTTACATTTCTCTGTATCCTCACTCATTTGGTATATTGTCTTTCTTAATCACGTACACATATTGTATCCCATTATTTTATACTTTATTTCTCCTTTGTTTTTCTATCTATGAGTTTTTTTTTAATTTAATTTAATTTTTTTTATTTTTATAATTTTGTAAATATCTCTTCTCCCCTTCTATTATGTATATTACCATTTATTGTTTACTTAATTTAAATATTTTTTTACAATGTTTACTTTAAAATTATTTTCGTTATTTTGGCGTGCTAAACTGCCATCCCCACTCCTCCCATTACAAACGGCTCACTCCGACTTTGACTCCCGTCAAAACAGGTATAAATTCTGTCTCATCATTTGAATTTATTCTTTTCTTTTTTCATCTCTTAATTTGTACTTTCTTTAATATTTCTTCTCTTATTTTATCTCATCATTTGATTTAATTCTTTTCTTTTTTCATCTCTTAATTTGTACTTTCTTTAATATTTCTTCTCTTATTTTCTCTCTTATCTATCTGTTACTATTACCCTTTTCATTTACTGTTTACAACCTTTAATTTTTCTTATTATATTTTACTTTTCATTGTATACCCCTGTTATTTTCCACTTGTTTGTTTTTTTTTGTAACTATGTCAAGTGTTTGTATCTTTTTTAGCCCTGATGAAGCCCCGCAACGTGAGGCGAAACGTTGGCTCGATAAAAATATTATAATAATTTACTATTTGAGATTTTTTGACCGCACCCGGACCATATTCCATTCATAACAGTTAATATGTTTTAATTAACTATATTAAGCAGTAACGGAGTACTAGAGGCCACAAGGCCATGTGAATCTCGAGGCTCTTCTCCAAAATTTGTATTTTATAGTTTATAATACATCATTAAGAGGAAGGAATCAGTCTCTACAAACTACATAATGAAAGTTCATCGCGTTAATTAGGAATACAATCTGAACATTGCCTAGACACAAGGAGAATTGCCTAGATGGAGAACAATTATCAGTCAGCGTAATTGAATTTTCCTACTCCACTCGATTGCTCATATATTAATGAGAAAGTCCATTCAAATATATGTTTTTAAAAAAAACGAGAACATAAAATTTCTTCACTCTTGTAGTGAAAAACTATTTCTAAAAATAAATACACGAAATTTCTAAAAGAAAAATTACCCCTCAGCGGTGCCATCGTCAACCAAGAGTTGACAACCATCGTTGAATGGTGGAACATATGAAGCATTGTAATTTGGGATTCTTTCTTCCTTAAGACGAAGAATATCTAATGCCAACAGAAAAATAAAAATAGTAATCCGTGTATTATTTCAGTATATATATATTAATGAAACAGAAATTAGCAGTAAGTCCAGATAGTTCGTCAGAAAGTCGACATCAATTATGTTTGAACAAAATTAAATACTTACAGTATCGAATAGATCAATGATTTTAGTTATGTGGTAATAGTACAAGACCTCTAGAAACTGAAAATAAACTTAATAATTAGTATAAACTTATTAATTATGTCATAAATCATGAATGAAATGCTTATGAATGTTACTCTGTATTCAGTTTTATAATCGAATCCGATAGTTTCTGTGATTGGGTTACACACATGGCTCCAAACTCTCAGTATATTGAAACCCCAATGGCTTAGGACCTGCAAGAAGATACATGAGCTAATAGAAATTTTTTTTTTTTCTAAACGTATACAGACTTATAAACAAATACAAGCTGGTATAACAAACAAAAGAAAAATGCTACTATAACGCAGGAAAAATTACGGAATTACCAATAATTAATCCAATTGACAACTAAAAGTTATCAGAGAATGAGCCATTTATAATTTCAACATGAACTTCGAAGTAAAAACAATATTAAAATAAATTTTATAGATAAAAGTAAAGAACTATTGAATAAAAGGTTCATGTGTATAGATGGAACTGAAATTTTCGACATTGGCATTGGCCAATCTCTTAATGTGCCTCTACACGTTTGCCAAACAATGGCTACTTCGGGCGTACACTAGCATGTGAATGGGTTATTTGGATTGGTTGGTAAAAGTTGTCTTGAATTTGCGGCCGACCCGTTGAGTGTCGGTTTTTAGATACAAATCAAAGGGCACTTGGGCTGTATCCTCACTTTTGTTTTCAGTTTGCGTTGCTTTAGAACTGCCAACAGATGAATATTTCTGCTTAATTAATTAATTTAAACGCAGAGTTTAATTAATTAATTAAAACACGGAGTTTAATTAATTAAAACACGGAGTTTAATTAATTAACTAAAGAATTTCCCCAACATTTGGACTTAATAATTAACTTTGGTTTATGGTAGTATATTTGTAATTGTTTTAAACCTTAATCAACTTTAGCAGTTTATTTTGGATTTAACATAGTACCAATATATTTTTATGAAAACATTATATGTCTAGTTAATTAAATTAAAAAATTTCTGATAAAAATTCTAGAAGGTTGAATTTATAGGTTATGTTGTATTATTTTTATTATCTACAACCTACATTGCTAATATTTACGTTTGCATTCCTTACTCCTATCTTTATTTTGTTCGTTTTTATCGTAAAAACAGATTAAATGGAAACTTACAGCCGAACAAATTCAAGAGAAAAAACAAGCATGTGGATACCAACTCTCGTTGCTTCCTTTGTTTACTAAGCATTTGTACAAGTCTTGGATTGGCGGGAGGTGGAAAAAGTGTAGATGCATTAGATGTTTGATATGGTGTTTTTAAAGGAAAAAAAAACTCAGAATCGCCTAACGAGAGTGTTAACAACCCAACCTCACTAGTGAACGAGTGTGTTCAACAATCGATTCTTCACCTTTTGTAAAACCGCCACAACGTGTAAAACAACAGAAATATTTAAATTAAAATTAAAGCGAATGGCAACATTTATATATAAGGCGTATATATCCATCTCCTTGAATATACCTTCAATAATAAACACAACATTATGAATATTATAAATTAAACAATAAATTTGTTTTTTTGCAGGACGTGACTGCTTTTAACAAATTTTGTGGTACGAACTAAATAGATCTAATTATCACCATGGTAGAGTAAATTTAAAAAAAAAATGTGAATCGGGCAGGATGTGTTGCCTGATCTAATGGTTTCGAAGCCCCAAAATGCTCTTAGCAAAAAACATTGCCGGATGTAGATGAAATTGCCTTCATTGGGTGTAAGAAATTGGAGAAGTACAACATGAATAGGAAAAGACTGGGGCCTCTGATTGCGGAATACCTTGACTCTTGACCCCCATAATTTCAAGCGCCATCCAATGATGACATCATAATGAGTTTGACCTTCCAGAAGAAGAAAACTGTTCAAGGGAAGAAGTGGTCAATGTGAAGAGAATCGTCCCTAATAAGAATAGTAATCCCCAGAAATAACCTGGACCACCTAAAGATTTTTATAAGTCTAAAAATGAAAATGTTTCTAAAATAAATTTTCTTATCAATAATTAAAGTATTATATAATATTAATAATATACTGCTTATTTTAACCGCTTTTCAGATAAAAACTTAACTGATTTGATTTTATCAGTCGTCATAATGAGCTTAAACATAAAATAATATCAATCTATCATCCTCCATATTAAATAAAAATTACGGAGGACCATAAATCTTGATTTTTTCCCACTTTTCATTAAAAAATTGGTTAAAAATACTGTTATTATTAGAGAAGAAAATGCATCTAGCAACATTAAATTGTTAACCGCAATTTTGAAATCTGATGGTGAACCTACTGAAATTTTATTTCAACTGTTGATAGCGTCAGTGTATTTAAACAACATTTAAAGTTGTCAGAAATAAGAACTCTTAAAATTGTTAGAAAACTTAAGTTTTATCAAAATGTGCATTTACCAAATAGAGCAGATATGCGTTGGCGGCGACTTGAGACAGGTTGTAGACACTGATGACTCTTCGTAAGACGAACGGCCTCTTGTCCTTCATCCATTTAGGTCCAAAGGCCTTCACCGCCAAGAAATAGCATAGCAGGACTACTGGGATGTGGCTGCAACTAGAGAAGAGAAGGAAGTTGTCCTCTATCCTGGGCAGCTCTACGTAACAATACATGATTTCAAAAGAACAATAAAGCCAATTTGGAAAATCAAACTGTTTAGTTATTTTTAATTCAAATAAAATAAATTCAAAATTTATAGAAAAATCTTTGAACTAAAGTAAATAAATTATGTTGTACAGGTTGAACCGTGCGAACATTTCTCACTTACCTGGGATTTGTATAAAATTTTAATAAAGTCGGGGTCACTACATTAGTCATCAAACAAAAAAAAAAAATAGTTGAGCCTTTCAGTCAAAAAATAGTTATATGCCTATCGAATGGGCTGCCCAACTCAAGGCACTCGTGGCACAAGGTTAGCATTACATATGTATAGCCAGAGAATTTACAAAAAGAGAAAAAATATATTTCAACAAACATTTATTGTGAAGATAGCATGGCATAGGGAAGAGCAGAGGAGGGGTAACAGTTGTGGTAAACGTCATACACCGAGTAATATTAGATATTATTATTAATATTTTATTGGTAACAGACCACGGAGGCATAAGTCCTCCCGATGTATTTTCAATTACATCGAGCGTTTCTTGACGTGTTTTTATCGCCGAGTGGATTCGTCACTCCCACGCCTATTTTTTGTGTGTGTTACCCATTGGCTAACGGGCCTCACAAACGCCCGAGGGGAAGTTGTCAGTGAGTTTTGCATTATTTTATGCTTGAAAAAAGCCCGGGTGGGACCGGGATTCGATCGACAACCTGTGGGTTGGTAGACTGACGCTGATACCGCTGCCCCCTGTATTAGATATACAGACCATTATTTAATGTCATACTTTTCTGTGTTATACCAATGAAAAAGAAATTCTGACAGACATTTCCTGTACGTTAATGGAATCGGCCAAGCTAATTGGTCAAAACACTCGCAGATCGGGACTGTGGAGCTGCAATGTCTAAAATATAAATTGTTGTAAGGCCAACTTCGAATTTGTGGAGAGGAGTGTAAGCTTTGATTAGTAGTTCTCTCTATTAATTACATCTACATTAAGACTGAAATGGAGAAGGCAGGTCTGGGATAAGATCTTCATCACTGCTGAATAAAGATTACTTTGATAAATAGTGAATAGATTCTGTGGTACAGATTTAAACACACCATTCCTCAATCAATTGTGAGAAAAAAATAATAATACTAAATAAAAGTACAATAACGTAGTGTTGAAGTGTGAACATTAAATTGGTCAAATCAAAAAAATTGTACATACCTACAGACGGAAAGTCTCACCTATAATATTATTTAGTAGACCATAGGTGGATCTAAAAAAGAAAATCTTTCAGATATATTCTGAGTTTTAGTGGGCGTGTATTCCTTCATGCGTTACCTCGAAAACTGAATTCTAGAACCTTGAACCACATGACCCCATGGGTTCCGTAGAAACGTTCCTGGAGCTTTTAATTTAAAACATTGAGACTCGTCTTGACACGGCGTACAATGGTGGGAAACTGCCATTTTTGTGCAAAACTGTCTAAATCTTTTGTAATCCTCATGAATTCCTATGTTGTTCCAAGTGCTGAATTTAATAGAATATGTGAATTTGTTTTCTGATTTTGATAATATTTTCAGATGTACAACTATAAATCTTGATTTTTCCATGATTAAAATCATTTTTCCTATAGATAAAATGTTATTCTGATTCATAGTAGTTAATTTTATTATTGTTCTCACATTATTTTGGTTACACTTTCCAAGAAGGCCCCTGAAAGTCAATGAAATTTACACAAAACTTGCTGCAATATGTACACTTTTATGGGAAATTAGTCTCATCACAAAGGTCGGTAAAGCTCATTTTTTCTGGTCTGCCAGAAACACCATTTCCAGTATTAAATTGCAAGTGGCTGTAGAAATTTATAAAAAAATATTTCAAGAAACAAACCTATTTTTGAAAAACTGCAATTCGTGCACTAACTTTCGTTAGTAGTGACTTGGCTGACATATTTTTTGTTGAATAGTTCAAAAACAAAATAACAACAACCAGTAAAAACTCACTTTTTCTCAATGCCGAAAAAACTCCTCAGCCTAATCCCATACAATAATTTTTTTTTTACAAGAATTAGAAGCATTATTTTGCTAGAATGCTTAATCTATTTCGTTCCTTTAAAATTGGTATATAGGATTCAGTTACCAGCAGTAAGTATCATTTTATGGTATATTGCCTTCCCCTAGAAGTAAAAACAGTTTAATAATTTTTTTTCACGCAAATTATTTTAATAACTAATAAAATACTGCTATAATTGTATATTAATTCCCAAACCATTTGGGTTTCATTAGTCTTTTCCGTTCTCAAATGTCAAAACCTGAACGACCATGTCTTTGCTCTAGTTCTGATCCTGGGTATGCCCTTGAACACTATATATATTAAGATAAGTTAACATTTCACAAAACCTATTATTTTTTTTTAAATATCTTTATTGAAATTTACAACTGTATATTATATAATACATTCAGTAAATTTGATCTTAGTTGAGATGGAGTGTTAAAGGCGTGTAGAGAAACTACCCATTGGTAGCACTCTAATGACATTTTACATTAGCAGGTCTGGTGGCCATCTTCTTTTCAGGCACCTTGGAGGATTATCAGGAATGAAAGAGGATGCAAGGTTAGAAACTAGGGGGTTTGAGTGATTAGGGAGTTTTTAATGGAAGGAGTGATATCTGATTCGGGCTAGATCGGTTACATAGGGAACATTAAGGTCTTTATACCTAATTTAAAATTTTGATTTTAGTTTTCTCAGAAAGTACACATTTTAAAAATTTCATATTTATTCTTTAAATAGGTTGTGTTGATGTAAATGACCAAATATAAATGTGGAACGGAAATGGCTTCAATGTTAAAAAACAAATAAAACGGATGCTCAACTCTTCATTTTATTGAAGATATTATTGCAGCAAATCTAATATTAAAGTTTTCATGAAACATAACCCCTGGCGTGAATAATTTTTCATTTACTAAGCCACGAAATGTGTCAGGAGATTCTTTTATTTCCACAAGCCCCTGATCCTATTAAAACATTTTTCACAAATATTTTCCACGTAGTTTTGAGAATGAACGCAGGAGTAATCACCATGGATATACAGCGTCATCGGAAAATAACAATGATACCAATGAAAATAAGGAAATTTAGTTTTATAATTGTTTTAGGGTTTTACCCATAACAGGTTACATACTATCATCCCTACATCCCTGTTTGTAAATTACAACAAAAAAAATAGTTTAACATAATATGTGCAATATTTGAGGAAAATCTGAGACGGTAAGGTTCAAAAGTGTTTTGACTTGAAACGGAGTGACCCTATCACAGGGTATATTAATTCATCAATCATTGTTTAGCAATTAGGACGGGGAATAACGGATTAATGCTATCGAATTAAACATTGCAAGAAGAAATAACTTCGAAATTAACAATTTCTTTTATTCATCTTTAAAAGGATTTAGAAAATAATATTAATGATAAATTAGAAAATGATATTAGATAAAATTGAAGTCATCTCTTATAATCTTCGTATTTTTTAAAATTCGGATTGTGTTTTTGCTGTTATAATACACCAAATACACGTTATTTTTAGGCTTATACACCAAGAGTTGGTCTATCCCTTTAAGATTCTATCTTAAATAATTTAAAAACAATCACCAAATAACCAAAATTAAATATCACTTATTACTCACCATAAGATGTGGCATTCTCATCACTCGTAATGTATCCTTCCATAACTCCAAACAGAACAGCGATAGGGTAGAATGGTTTTTGGGATTATGGTTCCCCCTCCTCAGGAGTAGACAATAATGTCTATTTATGCCATTATTATTCGTTCCTCGTAATTGATAATCAAATGACCTGCCCAATATTTTCAAGAACGATAGGCCATTTCTCAATTTTCATTAAATTGCCGGATACCTATTCACAACAGCGGATACCTATTCAAATGATAGCTACTATTCATTTTCTACTCTATAAAATTTCGTAATTATGCGACAGATTAACAACTAATAATCATTATATAACCATTCTTTCTGTTCTAGTTTATCATTTTGCAATTATATCAAGAAGTGAACAAAACTGTATTACCTTTTTTAGCAGTAGGGAAAAACAAATTATATTGAAGGGTCCGTTGGAAAAACAATGATTTTTTTCAGATTTTGAGTACAACTTAAATTTTCCTCTTTGATTACAGACTTCTTATTTAGGCTTTATTGTACTTATTACAAAGCATTTAGCATTTTTCTTAATGTTTATAAATGACGGGGATGATGGGAGCGCGGGAAGCTCATTGGTAAGGCAGTGGACTACTAATTCCAAGGACCCGGATTCGAATTCGACTATGGCAGATAATTATTATCTGTCACCTGTAGCAGTTGAGTCAGCCCTGTGGGTCCACCCAGCCTTACAACCTTGGTTGTAACAAGCCTTGGTTAATAGAATATAAAGCACGAAACATGGGCGTTGATGACCTCAGGGTTTTACGCCCAAAAGCCCCAGACAACAACAACAACAAGCCTTGGTACCCTTAATGGGGTAAAAATCTGGTGGTCGAGCGTGATTCTTGCAAACCACCACCTTGTACAACCGTTGGTCTGGTAACAGTACTTCTTTACAAAGTACTGCACTCCTAATCCTTCATGGATTGTAGCGGTACAAATTTCATTTTATTTTAGTTTTTTTATAAATCACGGAGGTAAGTGCATATATATATAAAATGCCTAATCGACTTCTTCTTCTTTTTAATGGAACAACAGGCGCATGAAGCTGCCCTTGGCCTGCTCTACGGCCACCAACCATCTTGCTTTATCTTCTGTAAAGGTAACTGGGATCCTCAGTTGTCGCAGATCCCGTCTCACACCATCCCTCCATCGGCCCTTCGGCCTACCACGTTGCCGCACACCGTCCGTAACTGTACAGTTTATGAGCCACTATTTCCTCGCTCAACCTCATTACATGGCCAAGCCATTTAAGGCTTGGTGTCCTTTTTTGAGATGCTTTATTCTTTAGAGCTCAAAAAGTTCACCATTTTTCCTTCTTCGCCAATTACCATTCTCGCATACGAGCCCTAAGATTCTGCTCAGAATTACTCTTTCAAACCTGTCTAGCAGGTTAATGCTTTTATTGCTTAGGGTCCAAGTTTCTCTACCGTATGTGACGACTGACCTTATCAACGTTTTGTACAGAGTGAACTTGGTGGTACGGCTAACAAGTTTGCTTTTGATTAGCCTTACAATGGAGAAATAAGCTCTACTTCCAGCAGCAATTTTGCTTTAAATTCTTCATCCTAGTTCTCATTGATAATAGAGCCAAGGTAAGAAAAACTACTTACCACTTCGAAATTATAGGGGCCCATTACAAGGCGACTCTGGCCCAGAGGCTTTATACCCAGCTGCATAATCTTGGTTTTTCCCCATTAATATAAAGGCCCATTCTTTTTGCTTCGACATCAATTGCTTCGAAAGCAGTCCTAATGCTCTGCAGGGATCTACCGATGATGACGACGTCGTCTGCATAGGCCAGAACTTGGTTCATCTTTGTGAATATTGTTCCTTCCTGACTTATTCCTGCTCTATTTATGATTGCTTGTAGAGTGATATTAAACAGGAGAGGAGCCTCTGATTGAGTCACTCTGTCTTAGACCATATTCCACTTCAAAAGGCTCTGATAATCCACAGGATTTTACTTGGCAGGTTGTGCTCACCATTGTGCATTTTACTAATCGGGAAGCACCAGTTCACGCATAGCCACTATGAGCTCACCCCTTACGATTGTATCATAGGCAGCCCGAAAATCAATGAATAGCATCCAAGTTATCTGATAATGTTACTTCATCTTCTCAGAGATTTTCCTCAGGGCGAAGATTTGATCAATAGTAGACCTATTGGGCCGGAACCCACCTTGATAATCACCCAGTTTCTGTTCAACATACGGAAGGAGCCTATTATACAGGGATATGGAAAGATTTTTATATGCTGTGCTAAGCAAACTAATCCCTTGATAGTTGGTGCATATCGTTGAATTACCTTTGTAAGATCTTGTAGATCTGCACTACTACCGCCTCATTCCACTCCTTGGGTATGGTTTCCTCTTCCCATATGTGAGCTATTACGTCCTGTAGTTCCTTGGTGACTTCGTGATGCCCTGCTTTAAAGAAATTCTGCTGGGAGTCCATCATTACCGGGTGATTTATTTTTTTTTAGCTTAGACAAGATGTCTTCGATGTCCTCTACATCGGGTGGAATGGGTTCCAAATCTTCATCATTAATACCCACTGGTGATTGTACACAGTCTTCCAGACTATTCTCTGCTTCTCTCGGGTTCAATAAGCTCTTGAAATATTGCCGCCACCTTTCTTGCACTTCTTCTTCTAGTATTAGTATGTTGCCATGGTCGTCTTTGTGTTGCTTTAATAGTGGAACAGTTATGTTTTTTTTTTATGTGTTACATGCGTTTCATTCGTACCAAAGACTAGGCTAATTTAATTACAACCCTACTAGCTTTGGGATTGACTGTAGTACAATAATCGTAAAAATCCGCAAAATTGAAATTAAAATCATAATTTTTTTGTTAGATTATTTAAATAGCCCCCATAAAAGATCGATATTGGTATCTTGAAACATGAAATCTCAACTTTTGAGTGGATTTCCAATAAAAGAATAATTGAGAGGCATTTTGTGAGGAATGTCAAGTACTGTTGAATGATTATGGTTTCAGTTTGAACTTTACGTTATATTTTAGGTAATCCTTTTTTTTTTCCATATTTTAATGTTATGACCAAGATTTTTTTTTCAGTAGAGATTGGATTTTTTAAGGTTTGGAAATATATCATAACAATCAATTTATGGAATTTTATAATTTAATTAAATCCAAAACAATGTACTCCAATTTTCTTGGTTTGAATTTGTTGTGATAAAAATCATTCTTCCCGTTTACTGTTTATTTATTTATTTTTGTCGGTCACAAAGTTCTATTGTAATGAAAACAATAAACCAAACTGTTTTGTTTTATTATATATCATTATAAATGTATTATATTTTTACATCTTTATTGTCGTCTGCAAAGTAGCTTAGTAAAATTATTGTTAAATAATTATCTTTGCACTATATAACTATTTGTTTTCATCCATATTAAACAATAAAAATTGGTCCTTGACCTTACCAAGCACGTGTATGAGTGGTTAGACACATTCAGTGGAAAAATTAAAAATGTGATGGAGAAAAGATGTCTGCGATGAAGAAGAAACTATTATTCATTAAAGAAATAGCATTTTTAAAAATGAGTAATTTTTTCTATAAAAATAAAAAAGAGGATAATACTTTTATATAAATTTATATATCCTCAAAAAAAATAAATAATTATATCATTAAGTTTATTTGACTGAAATCTAATCAATTTTTTTACATATAAATGGAGAAGTAGTATATATTCTAAACCGTAGTCAGATTTCGTATGTCAGCTATATCAGATCAGATCACTGTTTATCAATGAATAATTTTCTTCTTCTTGAAAATTTTTGGAAAGCCTTTACTTTATTTTTAATGAGAGAGAAAATGTTTTATTTCTTTCATGTAGGCTGGATTTATCTATTCGGCTTACTTAACCCGGGCTTTGGAAGGCACTGTGCCAGGGTGTAAACTTAAACATTTATTTTTAATTTTTATTTTCCTACTAATTAAAAATTAATTCTTAATTTGGTTATATAATATATTAATATATTCTTAATGCAATCGGACAATTCTTCAATTGTTACAATGACTGAAGAAATTCTTGTACCTTATGATAGTAAGATAACAGTTCGTATATTATAGAATAATATATATATAACATATTATAATATAATATATTAATATATTCTTCCTGCAATCGGACAATTCTTCAATTGTTACAATGACTGAAGAAATTCTTGTACCTTATGATAGTAAGATAACAG
>NW_027115483.1:4452-8101 GCF_000696795.3 Halyomorpha halys | reverse complement strand
TTTAATACGTAATATTATACTGGATTTGAGTAAATATTTTTATTTAATTATTTATATCTAATATTATTATTTTAACTGTCTAAACTTATGACGAATTTACGATCAGCGCGAAAAACTCATCAAAGCAATTTTAAATGTAGACCCAATTTTCACATAGTATGCTAACTGAATGCGTTAGGTCAGAGATTTTTATTATTTTTATCAGCCGATTTGCTGTTTACTTAAAAAAAAAATTATATTTATATTTCTAATTGTTAATTTGAAGCAAAACAATAATAATTACTTTGAATTTGTCTATTATATGATATATAATGCATTCATTTATGTGTTGGTATCTACCGAAGTTATTCAACTTATTCAACTTACCTATTTGATTAATTAAATTTACTTAATACACACAAAATACAAAAATTTGACTCATATTTAAGTTATGCCATAAAATTAAAGTTACCATCATAAAGATTATCTTATTCCGATTGAATGAATAGGTGGTTTACATTTTGAAGTTAGTTTTCTCATCCTCGGAACTTCCTCACTATAAATTATAAGCCGATTCCTGCGACCAGTATCTCTTAAAATCCACTAATTTAATTGAAATTATTACGAAGACATGATGGCCAAGGCTCTTCAAATCGGAGTGCGGACTCCAGTCTGTTCAGAACGTGGTTGGTTAGATTTCCACCGAGGTTAGTAAATATTTATTTCGTGGTTGTCCCATTCGTACTCTGCAGCAGTAAACGGCTTTCATAGAGTTCTTCAGCCAAAAAAAAGGATATAAATTAGTTAGAAAAGAAATTTTTGTCTTCTCAATAGTTTAATTATATATATATATATATATCAATTCTAGTAAATGAAACAAAACCAAAACACAATACCTTTATAAATTTCATGATGAGGTGTAGATAGTTAACTGTTGATTAATAATTGGAAAAGATATTCGGGGGGTGTGGTCAACAAAAAAAGACCTGAGTTTCAGGTCTTTATCAGGGAGCTTTTAGCAAAGGGGTCCTAGCTAAAACTAGGTTTTACCCTGCCCTCTGAAACTGTTGAGTTTTAGCTTGGACCCTCTTGCTACACTGGAGCTGTAAAGAACTTTAATGTAGTTCTTGAGCCAAAAAAAAGTACATAAGTTAGTTAGAAAAGAAATGTTTGTCTTCTCAATAGTTTAGTAAAAAAATAATAATTCTAGTTAATGAAAGTAATCTTTGTTGATTAGATAGATTTGATAATCTAGAACATTAATCAAAGATTATAGTAGAAACAATATAAAAAATACATCCATACGATTCTTACAAATTCCAAATGGAAAGTTCTTAAAACAAACTGTAGATGGATATTCATTTCTGAATGAAGGTATTTAGACAAAATCTTGACATTCCAACAAAAACAACTCGTGCCGAATAGTTTTTTTTTGTAATCCAGTCAGTAAATGTAACATGGTCAAATAAAGGAAATTGCCTAAAGAAATGTTTTATTCATTTATTTAAATGTTTGAATTTACATTTGCGCCCTGCAATACGTGACATTTCATCGATTGCCTTATGTCATCATTATCAGGAAATATTTTATTATACTGGTTTTGAGAGACAATAGCATTATTAGGTCGTTATTTGAAATTTCAAAAATCAATGCATTAATTTTTCAAATAGAGATAAATAAATAGCTAGTCAGCGTTTTGCTTTCAGGCCAGCAGGTATCATTAGGACTGAAAAACATGAGAACAGATAAATATAAAACGAATATAGCTAACACATAACACTTCAACAACCTAAAAAATACTGGAAATATATCTGTAATGATAAGTATAAAGAATGTATGTTTCCCAAAGTATATGAATTGTTTTTTTATAACAAAGTCAGTTTAAAATTACTATAAGAAATAGTCATCTATACGTTTTAGTAAATCAGTTAAATAATAATGTTTTATAACACTAAATTGGTGAAAAATGGGTATAGATTCCTTTACCTTAGTAGATATCAATTGGCTGACTTAGGAGTCACGTAGCATATATCTGTACTGATAAGTAAGTATGAAGGATTCAAGTCCATATTCTTAATTTTTCAGAAGACGAAAAATAAAATTCTATATAAAAACTTACCCGTTCAATGCATTTTAACTAAAATATTATCATAATATACAATTTTTTCAGCAAAAAATTTGTTGTAAGTTTACTTTTTATAATTTATAAGTAAGTTTTTATACAGAATTTTTTTAACTTTATTTTTCATCTCCTAAAAAATCAAGAATATGGACTTGAATCCTTTATTTTTTATTTTTATATTTTTTTCCGAACCCTCTAAAACAGAAATAAAAAGTGAATTAGTAAGTGCATTACTGTGAAAAAGAAAAGTAATTCGTTTTGTGTCTTACATTTTACTACCTTTGGTATTTTAAGGTTACCTGTTATGTTTAATATCATATATGAGCTATCCATTCTAAAAAAAGGAGCTATTTTAAGTCCGGAGGTGAGGGGCCTCCTTGTGTTGTGAATCCTTTATACTTACTTATCAGTACAGATATATGCTACGTGACTCCTAAGTCAGCCAATTGATATCTACTAAGGTAAAGGAATCTATACCCATTTTTCACCAATTTAGTGTTATAAAACATTATAATTTAACTGATTTACTAAAAAGTATAGATGACTATTTCTTATAGTAATTTTAAGCTGACTTTGTTATAAAAAAACAATTCATATACTTTTTGTTTGAGTAGTAATTTAGTGGAAAAAGTTGGTAATAACTTTGGAACAAAAATCCTATTTGAGTGGTTATTGGAATAAAATTCATCAAATATCGAAGGTTTGGAAAGAGGAATCAAAATTTACTTTAATCAATATTGCGATTTTATTTTTTAAAAATTACAAATACATAAATATAAATAAAAACTCACATAATGCCGATAGCTAGAAAAAATTATTGACCTTATAATAATCTGTTATGTTGTCATATCCGTTTTTTTAACTGGTTTTGAGGGGATACGTATTTTAATATTAAATCATTTTGACACCATCTGTTCAGTTCTTTAGTCACTGAAATCGGTACACTTTATTTAACAAAAAAAGTCAATGTTCACAAAGAACTATAAAACAGAAGCGGTGTTAATTATCGTTCCTCGTAACTAGCAGCTTAACAAATTAAAAATTATCTAGTTAAAATGATTCCTGGACCAATTTAAAATTCTCTAACTTACTTGCACGATTTTAAATAAAATGCACTTACTTAGAGCTAAATTCACGAAATTGGAAAGTGAAACAAATTTTATATCTGCCAGTCCGTTCTCTTTTCGATTTACATTTTTGTTTTTACTAATATGTTATTGTTTTATTAATTTATAATTGTTTTTGATATGCTCTGAAAAATATTAGGGGTCAACATACAACACTTATATTTAATTAAACTAAATCTGTACCACTGCAACACATGAAGAGTGAGGAGTGCAGTACTTTGTAAGGAAGTACTGTTTCTAGATCAACGATTGTGGTAGGAGGTGATTTGCTTAGAATCACAGTCGACTGCCAGATTTTTACCCAATTAAGGGTAACACTTACCGTATAGTAGAAAATTTTGTTTACCTAAGTGTAGCTGTTTTTTTAGACTATAGTAAGTGGCATCAAAATTGGCACTGGCTAAGTAGAAAGTTTATATAT
>NW_027115483.1:1580-4077 GCF_000696795.3 Halyomorpha halys | reverse complement strand
ACGTCGGCATAAAATAAATAAATATGGTTTTGTTTATTTATGTTGTTCTTTGCTGACCGCACCCCCCGACAAACTTCTTCAAGCATAAATTATAATAATATTAATTTAATATATATTTGAATTAAGTATAATTGAATATATATTTGAATTAAGTATTTTTAAAAATTAATTTTATTCGGATATAATATAAGTTAAGGCTACTCACACTTAAAGTTAGGGAAACGTTTCAGTTTATACATAATCTAACTTTACGATTTATGATTGGAGGATAAAATGATTCGGGTGGTGGTCTGAAAAGAACATAAAATAGTAAAAAGATTTTATTAAATAATATATATTATCTAGAAAAATCTATCTAGAAAAATCAATTTTTAATTTAGTATCTAGAAAAATCAATCTAGAAAAATTGACATTTTTCTGTTTGCTATATAATTCGAGCCCTGGTGAGTAACTGCTAGTTCGTCGAACGTTTGTTTCTAAGAAACAGTTTTTTGTTTTTTTTGCTATTTTGAGTAATGTTCCTACCTTCAATCGGAATATCTTATCCTTCAATCAACTCTAGAGGGTTATCTAAAAATGTTCCAATTTACGATTTAAATTTTTTGAAAATTATATTACTATGTATACATTTTTATTGATATTGATGCACATTGTTGTAAATTAATTCATCAATAATATATAATATATTTTAACAGTTTTGTTTCACAATGGTAGGAGAACATCTGTAAAGTTTGTGAAATTGACTTTAGTGTGTAAGGTGGGCTCAAAAATGCATTTACAAACATCTAGTAAATCCATTTTTTAAGTGTTCAACACTATTAAGTCAATTTTAATATATTTTACAGCTACACGATGACAAATAGTATTTCTGATCTTCAGTGGCAGACTGACGAATCAGGTATTCAGTACCAGGAGCCAGTGTTGTAGATAGTCACCAGGATGTCGCTTATCCAACGGAGATTCAATTCCACATTGGTAAAGATGAGAAAATCTTGGTGTGTCGGTCGTCCTTTACTCACGATGCCTTGTAGATAATGCTTTGTGGACCCGTTCTTCATGAAAAAGTAACCTGCTCCAACATCGCTTCCATGCATGAAATGGTAACCTAAGAATAAATTTTTTATTATTTACTTAATATATAATGGTCGATATCTGATGTAATGGACTAAAAGGTTACCATTGACGTATCTGCCGCACACTTTCTCCGATGTGACGTAAGTCTGATACTCTTCGGAATCGCCAAAAGCCTGAGAGCAATCTTCAATATCAAGGTACTCGTACCTGGCCATTACTTGGCAATGGCATTCGTCGATGTCCCATGAAGTGATCTGGGAAACGATTAATATTTGGGTATTTAAAAAAATATATTAATAAACAAAAACTTAAATATATACCACATTGCGAAGGTTAAAGGAATGATTATGTGGGATGTGACATGTGTGAATAAAATTATAGATATTTGTGAACTATAATATAGATGTAGAGCGCTGATTAATATCATTAAACAATAACTGAACATATGTATTGTTCTTCGTTTCGTACATCAGCGCAATGCTAAAATATTTTGACAGGTATCGAAAAAATATTATAATATTTGTCCTTACCATTCCTACAGGGTCTGCAAGTGGGAATTTTCGATCCCAATCAATGCAAATTGGAACCACTGTTTTTGTGAACTTGATTTCGTCGTCGACTATGAGAATGACCATCTCATTTTCTGCCCTGGCATTCCAATCGACATAGTTCTGGTGTTGGTGTATCTTGACTATCTGCAAAAATATGTTTATAGTTTAAGTGGAGAAGATGGTCGGGAGGGGGGGGGTGAGGTCAGCAAAAAAAAAACCCACAAATAAACCAAAATTTATTTATTCGTGCCGACGTTTGACCTGAGTTTCAGTTCTTTATCAGGAAGCTTTCGACAGAGATGGATAAACTAGAGTTTTTTATTTTATTTTTTTTGTTTTTTTGCTGTACATACTCCTCGACCATCTTCTCCACTTATTAATCTACGTTCAACTATGTACACCTCATTTTTGTAGTTTACATTTATAAATTGATTTTATCTTGATTTCGTTATTAGAGCTTTGCAAAAATTGAAGTATAATTATAAATAGTTCGCGATAAGTAAATAGATCCTACATAATACGACCGCGCCACGGTGAGCAGTTCTATTATTGAAACGATAATTTGCCGTAATATACGAAAATTTATTCATTAATTTTTTAATTTACATCAGATGTCTGATTGCATCACGGTAAAACGTCATTTTAAAATTTTCGGGAATACGGCAAATCAAGTGTTTTAATTAGAATGAAGTGTTGGGCGTATTTAGTTCTATATCCTGGAAGTGAGACCGAATATTTACAATTATTTATGTACCGAGAAAGAATACTGGATTTGATAGATTTATTTATTAATAGATATTACAATCTGCCACACAGTTGTGGGCAATAGGTAATATTGATGAATGATCTCATACATACTAAAATAAAAATAA
>NW_027115483.1:0-1350 GCF_000696795.3 Halyomorpha halys | reverse complement strand
AAAAATAAATAAAAAATAAAAAACTCTCTTAAAATATATACAAACAAAAGAATAGACAAGATGAGCATAATCAAACTATGTGTATGACAAATAAAAAATAAAATAACATAATGATAAAATAGTATATACAATATTTACACAATCGACTTGAGGATCCCTGAACCCACTCTATCTCCCACGTGTGAGGGGTAGAGCAGAGCTCAAGAGATCCCAGCGCATCCCTCTCGCCGCATCACTGGTAGTGGATGCTGAGCAAGTGCGCTAAAGCCGCAAACACTCAACTTGAGTAGAGAATCTGACCATTCCCAGAACAAAAGAAAGAATACTAGGTAGTTAATTTGAAGATGTAAAATTTTAACCATTTATAAACTATAATATTTAAATTTATGTCTTTTTAGATTATTTTACCATGCCAATCCAAACGTTTTTTATTGCAGTAATAAGTTCATAAATTTTGAATTTAGTTTTTTATTAATACCTAAATAATTTGAATTAAACAACTGCTTCTGACCACGGACACTACAACGTGTATGAGACGTCTGGAAATGACAAAAAAATGTTAAAATATACCTGGTGAATGCGTCTATAGATGTATAACCGCAAATTTCGATTTATCCTTAGTTATATATTTATCGTTTATACTTGCCCACGCTCAGCGGAGAAGGGGGTGAGTTAAAGGAAATAAAAAAAACAAATATAATCGCAAAAGGGGAAAAAAAAGATAAAACAATAAAGAATAAATTGCACCATAGGTACCTGGAAATAACGAAAACCCCGAAACAATATGCCCGCAATATAACTGAAATATACCCTTATATGAATAATTATCGAATTATAACCACTGGCGAATATCTTTACATGCATATGACAGAAAACCTAGGGGTTTTACATCCCACCAGTTGAATTATCGTAATATTATGTGAACAAAAAAAAAATGGGTAAATTAACAAGTTGAAAGCAGTATACATGTATAAGAAAGAACAGAATAACTATATGTCCAAAGGTTTAATGATAAGAAGAAATATATGTACACAGAATGAAAAAGAATTCATATAAATTAATAAAAGAATGAAAATTTATAGGTAGACTTAACCTTAACTTAAATGCTTAACCTTATCAACTAAATTTACATTATTATACAAAAGAATATAAAAATAAAACTTAGTTCGAACCCCACGTAGTCTTTGGGTGTACTCCTGGCAAAACGCAAGGTTGTCCGATATTTCCTTTCCGGTCACCGTCTCACCTTTCCTAGAATTATAGAAATGAAACCTGCTACAACTCTCTTATCTTAGTAGAGAGAAAATGGGGGAGCTGGGGCGTCGATTTGGGCAGCCAATCAGAAGCCAG
>NW_027115482.1:0-1015 GCF_000696795.3 Halyomorpha halys | reverse complement strand
TTCGAATAAAAAAAAATTTTTGATTACAATTTAATTTTTTGTGTTATTTTTTACAATTTCAAGTTCTATCGGGCTTAAAAAAAAAACCTATATTTGAGAAATCTATATCTGAAAAACCATTCAACGTACAGCTGTCTATTAGCATTCAAATTAAAGCTAGTTTAATGTACTATAAAGACGTTTATGACGTTTTTCTTCTTAGCAGTAGTAATTTTGATTATATTTGCTCAAATAAATTGATTTATAGTAATTCGGTCCAAATTTCATGTACAAAAGTTATATTCATATGCAAATATCATAAAAATTACTATCTTACGAAGATACGCGACATAAACTACTGTATGGTAAGTTAAATTACTTTTATTTTGAGTGCTGACATACAGTCTTATGGTTCCTGAGATATATTTTAAAAAAATAAAAATATTTATAGGAACAACTAGAAATTAACGTTGTGTGAATTTATTTTGTCAAATATCATAAAAAAAACTACTCCCACAAAGATGAACGTTATCAACAACTTTATTGTACATTTAATTTGCTTTAATTTGAGTGCTAGCAGACATCTATACCTTTTATGGTTCCCGAGATATAGATTTCTCAAAATAAATTAACTAACTACTAATCTTGCAGTAGATTTTTAAGAAATTTTTCTTTTTAAAAAGTTATATCTCGAGAACTATTGGACGTAAATAGCTCTTTTAGAGCTAATATTTCAGCAAATTTACTCTTCTTTAAATAATGTTCTCTTAGATTTTCTAGTGTTGATAGTAGTTTTTAAGATATAGAGCTCCGAATAAAAAAATATTGTTTTTATAAGGTTTTGAAACAGCCGCTATTTTTTATTCCCCCTACCTATACTTGGTAGACTCATCAGTTTTGACTAGCAATTATACATAGTTTTCATTATAGTAATCAAAAATTGGGGTGAAATAACTGCCTTTTTTTCTTCCCGGCTCTTGTACTATTGCTTGTAATGAGTAAAAGAAATCGCGTAAGGGACTGAAATATTAAAGAC
>NW_027115481.1:3494-4494 GCF_000696795.3 Halyomorpha halys | reverse complement strand
ATATTCAGTTGACAGCAGCATAGTTTTCCAAAATTAATATACTTGATAAAGTCCTTACAAACTGCGAAGGAATGGAACTTTAAAATTTTAGGTTAAGTCAAAAGAGATAATTTAATCAGAATTATGCTTCTTTCAAGGTCATTTAAGGCATATTTTTCGAGTAAATAATTTTTAAAAATTCTACAAGATACCAAGGACAAGTAACGAACAGAATTTTAATAATGATTAAATTTTTACATAAACCAAAAACAGTTCTAGTTATAAATGAAAATTTTCATTTTTTGTATAAATAATGTTTATCAAAGTGTATTATTTTTCTATTACCCATATCAAGGTGGGACAGTAGCAGCGTGGTAACGCGCCTGTCTGCCAACCCAAAGGTTGCAAGTACGAGTCCCTGGGCCAATCCGGGATTTTTTCAAGCATATAATACTCACTTACAACCTCCCCTGGGCATTTGTGAGGCCTGTTAGCCAATGAATGGCACTCACAAAAAATAGGCGTGGGAGTGACGAACCCACCCTATGAAAACCACGTCATGAAACGCGCAATGTATTTCATAAGTGCATCGTACGAGGCCTTGGACCTCCATGGTCTGTCACGCCAATAATAATAGAGAAGAGAAAAACACTCCATTAGAAATAATGTTGTGCTGCTCAAGTTCATTGGACTGCCTTATACAAAGCATACTTATACCAAGTGAATCACAATTAATTATAATCTTATTAATAATAGTTACATCATTTTTTTTTTAAATGTCACATTATAAAAATGTCTACATTGTGTACAAGAATTATACATGATTTATTTTTTTTTCCTTTTTATTATTTATTATTTCTTCCCTTATACATTTTTTTCTAACTTTTTATCATTCTTTAAGTATATTTAATTTTTCCTAATGTTTCAATTTTACAAAATTTTCTCTCTTATCCTTTCCATCACTCATACAATTAAATTTAAGTTAAAGTATAAAATAATATATATAGCCATATTAAATATA
>NW_027115481.1:0-1299 GCF_000696795.3 Halyomorpha halys | reverse complement strand
TTTTGTTTGTTATTTTACCTACTAGCTCAACCTCCTAACTAGATGTTAAAATTAACAGTTTATTATTATGAAATAAAAAAATTAAATAAATAAATAAAAAAGTGATTCAATTAGATTGTTAAGTGAACAGTTTAATTATTTTAAGGAGATTCACGAAAAATATGAAAACATCATTTACTTTATTTTTGTATTAATTAATATATTTCATATTTATAATTTGATTTTTTTTTAATTAACAATAACTTTTATGAATTTTTATTAATAAATACATCCTATACGCCTTTAAGCTGGAACAATGGAACAACTCAAAAATGGTCAGTCTGTAAACACCTCAATTGGAATAATCATCTATCTAATGTTGATTTTAACAAAAGTGGCTATCCTTTACATGTCTACTCTAACAACAATAAAAGTACAAACGTATTACTATGATAATTTACCCTAACAATGTGGTTTTTGGTGCTATCCTTTCCATTTTTTCCCTCTCTTACTCGGTGTAGCACAAAGATACAACTTTGAATTATAGCTCATTACAAAGAGGATGAAATATTGAGCATTTTCCTCAATTACAATATGCAATTCTGATTTATAATTTTCAAGATATTTTGATTCAAGTCAACTCAGTAGTAACTAGTTTCAATAATTTACAATTATATATCATTACAAAGAGATTAAGTCCAGAACAATAATAATTAAAATAGAAGCAAACATTTCCTAATTCAATAATAACAGGAAATTTTTTATATTATAATAGGAGAGTGGAAGCTTAAAGGAGATCAGACAAATACAAATAAAAAATTTATTTAGTGTAAGAAAAATTTTTAATACAAGTAAAACTAGTTTAAGAAGGCATTTTTTAATACAAAAAAAAAGTTCATAAAAATAAATGGAATTTGGTCCAGGTGCGGTCAGATAAAACTCAAATAGTAAATTGGCGTACTATTTTTATTTGAGCCAATGTTTCGTCCCACGTTGCAGGGCTTCATCAGGGCTATTTTGATGGAAATCAAAGTCAGAGTGATAAGGGACTGAAGAGTTTGGATTGCGATCAAAGGGTTATTATTCACTGTGACTTTGACTTCTGTCAAAACAGCCCTGCGATGTGGGGCAAAACGTTGGCTATAATAAAAATAGTACACTAATTTACTATATGAGTTTTACCTGATCGCACCTGGACCAAATTCCATTTATTGATATATACGGTTAATCAGCTATCTTGCAGTTCATAGAAATACTTTTTTTTTTTTTTTTTTAACACTCATTTTTAGAAGTTTCTCTTATCGTTTCTACTGTATATTT
>NW_027115480.1:3888-4743 GCF_000696795.3 Halyomorpha halys | reverse complement strand
AAACTTCACATCTATAAATATTGGAATTGCAAAACATTTCGAATTTAAGCTTTTAACAAAATACACGTTGTGAGGTCCAGATAACCAAGTTTCGCCAAATGTTTGTTACTTTTACTTCAAGAAATGCTACAATTCGAATATTTATAGGAAACGAAAAATTTAAAATTTTTGTTACAGTCCTCGAGGAATGGTGTCGTAATTGGAGGATCAAGATAAATCCCATAAAATCACCTTTTCTCTTCGTCGTAAACCTACCGACTGCCCTATAGTTTCATTTAATAATGTTACTCTTACCCCTGTCGAACAGATCTGCTACCTTGGACTACATCTGGACAAACGATTGACCTTGAATCCTCACACAAGACTGAAAAGACAGGAAACTGCACGTCGATTTCAACTATTACGGCACTAGACAAACGGTCAATACCTCCTACCCATTACAAGCTTTGGGGCTCCTCTAAAGCTTCGAATTCCTCTCGTATCTAATCCTTATAATCCAGTCGTAAATTTAAATAAAGGTGTTAAACATAAAATTTGAGTTCATAATTTTTCCCTTCCCTGGTACTAAGATTGTAATTTTTTTTTTTTTTACATCACTGAAATTGCAATAACTTCAACAACAGGAGACCACTTTATACAGATCTGTGATGCCTGCAATGCACCAACTTTCTTCTTTTTTTAATTGGAAATCATTTCATTATAGTATGGCCTCTTGCAACGTCAACTTCGGAGTTAATTTAACTAAAGTGGTTTAGTTTCGGGCACTAAGTGAAAAGTGATTGTACAGTCCTTCATGAAAAAGAGAGTAGTAATGGTTATCGTACAAACATTAATATATTGGTCGATTCAACCTTA
>NW_027115480.1:0-583 GCF_000696795.3 Halyomorpha halys | reverse complement strand
ATTGTATAAAATATGTTAATACAAAAAACAATATATAAAATATGAATAGTTTTTATATTATAACACTCATTGATAAAATATTAAAACTGTATTGGAACAATTCATACCGACTGACCTATCAAAGTATGGTAAAATAATTTTCAGGATTGAAACAAAGTTGATATTTATTTTTAGGACCTCGATAAACCCTCAAATAAGAGTTTTCGAAAAAATTGGAAAATTAATTTTTTTTGGCCAAACATTTTTGCCTTCTATATTATTTGAAAAATTGAATTAACTTTAACACAACTATATCAAACTTGGCAGGGAATTAGGTCCTTATAATATGCACCAAATTACATAAACTGGGTCTAATTAAAGGAATTAGAACCAGAGATTTCTAATTGCAGTACTAACGTAGAAATTGAATACAATGCAGAGTAGGTATTAACGAATTAAAAAAAAATCTCCAAATAAATCAGAGTATAAAATTTATAATTTTTTTTTGGAAAATAGTATTTGAGGGTTTCAGAGGCCGTTAAAAACGAATGTTATTTGATTTTTCGTGGAAAAATTTGTTTCACCTACTTTACTGAAATCCTTA
>NW_027115479.1:0-1214 GCF_000696795.3 Halyomorpha halys | reverse complement strand
GACAGTTTAAATCTCAAAAGTCCAAAATCCTTCGTAAAATCCTTAATGCTCCTTACTTTGCCACAAATCAAGTCATCCATCAGGACCTCAATGTTGCCGATTTGGCCAGAACCAGATACCGTTCCTTCCATAATAAACTTCTCAACCACCCAAATCCACTTGTTTCTAACCTGGCTTCTCCTTCAGGCGTCTGAAAAGAAGATAGCCTCGAGATCTTCTTCTCTAGAGATTTTATTGGAGTTCTATCAGTGGGTAGATTCTCCACATGTTTTTATCATGTTACTATGTCACCTACAGCAAATTTGCTTGTTGTATATATGTGTATACAGTTGTAAATAACAATTAATAAATTATTAAAAAAAAAAAATTGGTTTCTGATAGTACCTATTTACTGTACAGATATTAACACTCAATTTGAAGCTAGGTGAATGTATAATGAAGTAATTTATAATGGTTAACAATTTAGGAGTTCAAATTTTTATGATATTTTTCAAAATAAATTCACAGAATGTTAATTTCTCGTGAGGAGGAGATGGTTGGGAGGTGCGGTGAAAATATAATACAAATAAGTTGAAATAACTTATTTAATAATGCTAACGTTTCGGCTAGAATTCCTGCCTTCATCAAGGCTGTTCGAAGCGAATCTGACAGCCAAGATAGTTTTTGGTTGATACTTTTTTTTTTGATACTTCGGTTTTTGGTTGATACTACAATACATGGCTGCCAGATTCGCTTCGAACAGCCTTGATGAAGGCTGGAAATTTTAACCGAAACGTTGGGATTATTAAATAAGTTATTTATATTTTGACCGCACCTCCAACCATTCCCCTCATTTATCCACAGTCTCAACTATCTCTCATCATTAATTTCTCGTTATATGGAAAAACAATAATTAATTTTGATCGAGTGTATCTCTGGCATAATTAAATATAAAGAGGTCTATGAGGGTTTACTTTTCATGAAATGTATACTACATTAGAAAAGTTTTTATTAATTTTTGTCTTGCGGTAGATAGCTTTCAGAACAGATTTAAAAATGAACAAATATTTTAGTCTACTTTATTATTTACTTTCATTTCTTAAAACGACTCACCTGGAATCCTCACACAAGACTGAAAAGACAGGAAACTGCACGCAGATTCCGACTATTACAGCACTTACTAGACAAACGGTCCAAACTTCCAACTCATTACAAAAGACTGATCTACATGACAA
>NW_027115478.1:0-4438 GCF_000696795.3 Halyomorpha halys | reverse complement strand
TTTATTTCATTAGCAAAAATCCTATCAAGGCCAACTATAATTATCCACATACAATTTATCCTATATTATTTATAAATTAATCTTACTTAATATCTCTGCATAATTTTGATTTAAATTCCTCGTATCTGTTTTGAAATTTTCTGTATAATCAATATTTTCAGATATGTAAATGGATTCAAGTATTTTCTTTTTGAATGTATTATTCTCTTTGTGTAAATTGAGTGTATTTTCAAAATCAAAAATATGTTGGTTTTTGGTTGACTAAATCATGTTAGTGAATTGAATAAATCAATTGTAGATCGAAAAGGAATTTTTAAAGTACTTTCCTGGGGGATAGGACATGGTGAGGGAGTAAAAACGATCTTTTTTATTTATTTTTTTTATTTATTACTCATAAATCTATTTTTGAGTTAAAATATAGCCTACATAGTAGAACAAAATGAGTGGAATATTGATTATTTTTCCAATGTCTCGTTAAAGGTTGAAAATGGATCAGAATTATATGTATCTTTTTCAGATAATATACAGGAAAATTCTACATTATTTTTAAATACCTCTTTGATGTAAAAAAAACTGTTTTATACTGAATCACTATATAAATATTCATCTTATTATGAGTTATTTATTAAAATGACCTCACCAATCCTAATAAAAAAAATTATATTGTTTTAAGAAAAATTACGCTTAAGAAATATCTTCCATATATTTTTATAAAAAATTTATCTCAAGTACTAATATATAATAGTATAGACAAATATATAATATATAATTCAAAACTTAAGATCAGTCGGGCATCTCTCCATGATTATTGCCATAAGGAAAATCTCCTAAAGTTATTAATTACCTTGATAAGAATAAGTAAATATTTCCTAACCCATGGAATTTATGGGACTGCAAAACGTGGTTCAATAAATATTATAAGCTTATGACATTATATATCTATAACTTAGTGAAAGAAGTATTATGCCATACAAATTTTTATTTGATAAAAATTGATATTATGGTTTTTTAAGACTAAAAATTTCAATTTTTAATTTATGAAAACTAGCATAGTTTAAGGTTTATAAGAATTAAACAATGTGTACATGAGCATGTAAAGTCTTTTTAAAATAAAATATTCTAAAAAAACAACCTTATTTTTTTCTGAAATGGACAATTAAAAAAAATTAAATCTGATCCACTACGACCCATGAAAGGCTAGGGTTGCAGTACTTTGTGAGGAAGTGCTGCTACGAGACCAACGATTGTGCAAGGAGATAATTTGATCAGAATCATACTCTACCCCAAAGGGCTGACTCACGGTGAAAAAATAAAATAATCACCTACCACGGGTGGACTCGAACCCTGTTCTTTGGTTTTAGTAGTACAGTGCCTTAGCACTCAGCTACCCGCTACCTTTCTAAAATGTTACTGAACATTAATAACTGGACATGTTTTCACACCCATCTTTTCAATTGTGATGAATACAAATGAATAAAGCTGGTTTTGTCCTAATTTCTTTCCTTTGTCGTAATACTTTCGGAAACAATTATTCAACAAGAATGAAATTACACATTAATTATTATGATTTTCTATTTTTTCTTGTGTGTTTGGATGGTTTAATCCATAATTCTTTCATAATAGTACAAGAGCCGGGAAGAAAAAAAGGCAGTTATCTCACCCCAATTATTGATTACTTGAATGAAAACTAGGTATAATTACTAGTGAAAATTGATGAGTCTACCAAGCATAGGTAGGGGGAATAAAAAATGGTGGCTGTTTCAAAACCTTGAAAAAACATTCATTTTTCATTCGGAGCATATCTTAAAAACTAACAACAACACTAGAAAATTTAAGAGAACATTATTTAAAGAAGAGTAAATTTGCTGAAATATTAGCCCTAAATGAGCAATTTAGGTCCAATAGTTCTCGAGATATAGCTTAAAAAGCAAACTTTCTTAAAAATGTACTGGAAGATTAGTAGTAAGTTAATTTATTTTGAGAAATCTATATCTCAGGAACTATGTGACGTACTGATGTCTATTAGCATTCAAATTAAAGCTAGTTAAATGGACTATACAGAGGTTTCTGACCTTTACCTTCGTAGGAGTAGTAGTTTTCATGATATTTGCTCAAATAAATTGATTTATAGTTGTTCAGACAATAAGTTATGAAAAAATTTCAAAAACCTTTGGACGTACAGATGTCTGCCAGCACTCAAATTAAAGCTAGTTAAATTTACTACAAAATAGTCAATTATGTTTATCTTTGTAGGAGTAGTAGTTTTTATTTGACAAATTAAACTCACTAAATGTTAATTTCTAGTCAGAAAAAATATATCTCTAGATCCATAAGACGCACATATGTCTGCCACACTCAAAATAAATTAAATTTAACTGACTATAAAGTAGTTTATGACACTTATCTTCGTAGTAGTTTTTATGATATTCACATATGAATTTATTTTTATTTATTTATTTAATTTATTTTTATTTGGGAAATAAAAAGTTGTCCGAACAACTATAAATCAATTTATATTAGCAAATTTCATGTAAACTGTTACTCCTACTCAGATAATCATCATAAACTACTTTATAGCCCACTAAACTAGCTTTAATTTGAGTGCTAATAGACATCTGTACGTCAAATGGTTTTTTAGATATAGGTTTTTCAAAACAAATTCACGAACTACTGATTTTTCAGTACGTCCTATACCACATTTTATGAAATGTTGCTTTTTAAAAAGCTATATCTCGAGAACTATTTAACATAAAAAACTCTTTCAGGGCTCACATTTTAGCAAGTATTTTCATCTTTAAATGAGGTTCTCTTAGGTTTTCTTGTGTTATTCCTACTTTTTAAGATATATAGGTCCAAATGAAAAATTAAATTATTTGATCGCCTTCAAACAGGCGCCATTTTTTATTCCTCCTACCTATACTTGACAGACTCATCAATTTTGACTAGTAATTATACATATTTTTCATTAAAGTAATAAAAAATTGGGGTGAGATAACTGCCTTTTTTCTCCTCTTGGGCTCTTGTACTATAACATATACTTATGAAATGCATTGTCTAGAAAAAATATAAATCACCAAGCATTTTTGTTGAACTGTTATCGAAAATCTCAATGAAGTCACTCATGACATTAGATCTCCTTTAAATAGTCAATGATTCTCTCAATTTTAAAAATTAATTAATACATTTTTGTTTTGAGTAACGTACATTATGAGGGATAAATTTTGTTTTTAAACATGTCTGGAACGGTACAGTTTGTGTTAAAATTATTGCATCAGAATGTACGCCTCCAAAAATTCAATGTGCAGTTTCGCCATGCTTGTTATCTATCTCACTAAAAAAAATCATTATATATTGTGTTACCGCATGAGGCATCATACTAATCAATCTTTTTTTAGATATAATACAAATACATTTTTTACTTATTGTAATAAATGAAACTAAGAGTACAATCTACTTTCTTGGACTGAAGAATATTGGCCGGCAGATCATGAATGTATATTGCGGCAGGGCTCTTTGATCTGCCAGCGAGCGGCTTCATTGAGTCCATTATAGCCCTCTTGCCTCCCCAGCTCCATTCAAAGTATCAGTAATTGTATTTACTTTGTTCAAACTTATTTTATTTTATCATCTGGTAAAGATTGGATAGATCAGTTAAATTACAAAGCATTTGATTATTGAATAAAATATACGTAATAATAGATAAATTTATACCTGGCTCTTATTAATTATTATTACAACGTTAATAAACTCAAGCTTCTCGTCACGGTGATTACCCCACTCCGTTACAGCTCATTAAAATATAAAAAACACTAAAATCGATTATACTTCCCATAATTGTCAAGTCTGCGTTTGTTTAGTTTAGAAAACCTATATTTTATATCTTTGTATTAGATAAGTTTCTATAAATAAAATTCCGCTTTTGGTTGTGTCTGGTGTATCAAGAATTCGAAGACAACTGAAAAAAAATTTATAGTTTATTTCAGAAACAATCGAATCAATTATTCAGTTAATATTGTATGTTATGTGAGAATAAAATGGTATAAAATGTTATATTTTCTGACCTACATGACTATTATAAGGCCTATCTGGACATATGGAGTAGAGCTTTGGTGCTCCACTAAATTCCTCCCGAATCCAATCCTTACAGTCCAAAATCCTTCGTAAAATCCTTAATGCTCCTTACTTTGTCACAAATCAAGTCATCTATCATGACCTCAATGTCCCATATGTTGGCGATTTGGCCAAAACCAGATACCATTCCTTCCATGGAAAACTTCCCCACCACCCAGATCCACTTGTTTCTAACCTGGCTTCTCTTTTATTACCTAATAATCCTCCTAGGCGTCTGAAAAGAAGATGGCCTCGGGATCTTCTCCTCTAGAAATGTTATTGGAGTTCTATCAATGGGTAGATTCTCCACATGTTTGTATCATGTCAC
>NW_027115477.1:7246-7634 GCF_000696795.3 Halyomorpha halys | reverse complement strand
ATTTATAAACCATTTTTAATATTAATTTTCAGTCCAAGACCGGGGGTTTATTACTTATTTCACCACAACTTTTGATTACTTTAGCAAAAACTATATATAGTTACTTGTCAAAATATCTCCAAAACAATACAAAAACAATTTTTTTCATTCAAAGTTCTATATCTTTAAGAACTTTTAACACTAAAACATTTGATAGAAAATTGTTAAAAGTAGAGTAAAATATAAGCCTTGATTGAGCTTTTTACGTGCAATAGTTCCTGAAATTTATATTTTTAAATTATAAAAAATCAATATCTTGTGAAAAGATTTTACTTAGAAAAATTTCATGGGAACAACTACTTCAACGAACTTTCGACGGTCTATTAGCTCTCAATTGAGGAATAGTCGC
>NW_027115477.1:2250-3625 GCF_000696795.3 Halyomorpha halys | reverse complement strand
GCAACGAGATGAGTATACAAATAATAACAGTTCATTTTCCAAAGAAGCCCAACTACTAGTAATTATACTCTAATTAGGATTTGCGTCCTTTGGGCACATCCAGTTGTTTAGGGGTTAAAACCCATTAGCCCAGGTATTAGCAGTGAAGTCAAATATAGTTTATAGACAAAACCTGTGACTTATTCTTCTTGGGCGTGGCTAATGATAGCCAATGAGGAATATGATTCCAAAAAGGGTAACGCCCCTACCACCAAATGGGAGAGAGGGAGGTTTGGAAAAAAAAGAAAGATGGCAGATGTAGTAAAGAGGATGGACTTCGACGAGAAGAAGTAGTCATAGAGATCAGAGAAAAGATACTCAAAGATAATCAGACCTGGAACGCCACGGCTTAGACGTCACGACACACCACAACATGCATCACCCGACTCAGCACCTATTCATTGACATATTAGGTAATAAGTTAATAATGTAATTGATATGTTATGGCAAAACATATTCATTTGAACCATTTTACAGTTTTATTTAATCATATCATTGCAATCATTTTATAAATCATGTAGTAAATGCAAATAAATACTTTGTTCCTATATGTAGTTTATATATTAATATATTACTCAATACCCTCCCTTATTATATTATAAATTTTCAATATTAACAATATTTTATAAATGTAAAGATATATAATTGGTAAATTAGTAATCGTAAAAGCCCTTTGGAAAAGAAATTCAATAATAAAAGTTTTTCAGGACTTATAATTATTATAAAATAATTTTAGTTAAAGTAAATATATATTTGGATAATAGCATTCCGCAATTATGCTTGTATCCGGATCAACAACTGGTAATACATAGCAATTTATTTCCCATTCAGTTTGAAATTCATGAAATGGGTGAAAAATTTGGGAAGATCAGAAAATCAACTAAACCCTCAAAAGATTTTGAGTTTCACAAAAATTCTAGAAGTGTTATTGTATGTTACAATTCATTTTTCATATCTTTTTTAAAATAATTTCTTTTTTTTTAATATTTATTTATTGCTATTTACAACTGTACATTATAATACTTTTAGTAAATCTGATCTAAGTTAAATTGGAGTGTTACAGGCGTGTAAAGAAACTATCCATTGGTAGCACTCTAATGACATTTTACATTAGCTGGTCTCGTGGCCATCATCCATCATCTTTTCAGGCGTCTCGGAGGATTGTCAGGAATGGAAGAGGATGCAAGATGCAAGAAACTAGGGGGTTTGAGTGTCCAGAGAGTTTATAATGGAAGGAGTAATATCTGGTTCGGGCAAGATCGGTTACATAGGGAACATTAAGGTCTTTATGTATGATTTTATTTGTGACAAAGTAAGGAGCATTGAGGATTTTACG
>NW_027115477.1:0-407 GCF_000696795.3 Halyomorpha halys | reverse complement strand
ATATATTTACTTTTGGTAGAAAACTGCTCAAATATATTATTATCAAACATAGACTATTATTATAATGTTAAAAATCATATTATTAAATGACCAAAAAAAAAGGAGAATAATATTTGTTATTAAGCTTCAAACTTAATAACTCTGATTAACAGGTGACTGCAAAAGGTAATTATAACCTTTATGATCAAGGATTAACAGGGACTTTGATAATAACTACCTATTAGTAAGGTGTAATGACATCAATTCTAGTTAAAGCCATCATCATGAATCAGAGATAGTCAAAAGCTTTTCTAGTTTGGTCGAGGCAATGGTATGCGCTCGAAATGAGATATATATACTTTGATATGGTTGTAACCTGTTACCTTTACCACTAAAACCCTTGAAGGGTCAGTTTTGTAGTAATTTGT
>NW_027115476.1:0-4230 GCF_000696795.3 Halyomorpha halys | reverse complement strand
TTTTTACTTTTATCATCCCATAGGCGTTGATGACCAGAGGGTTTTACGCCTTTAAGCAAAAATCAACAACAACAACTTCTGGTATGCCTTGTACCTTAGTTCCGCCTGAACCTAAGACTCGACCAAAAGGATGTAGCAATGATATGACTTGGAACAAATCACGGAGACACAAACAATACCTCAACCTCATGAAAATCAAAAACAATAGAAATTTTGAATAATGCTAACTACAGGTATAACACCTGAAAAAGAAGCTACCATTTCTGAAAACAATAGGCAAGCAAAAGATTTTTTTTTTCTTTATTATTTCCCTTTTTACCTATCAATGTAAATCTCAGCTAGATGTTGTATGAGTTAAATTAAAAAGTTAATTTTATAATAATTTAAATGTTATTGTATGTTTGAATATACAGGATTTGGTAACAAGTCTTAATGGTAATTAATGTAAACAAAAAAATTATAATGGAAGGAGATAGTTGACTGTATGAAGTAGATTGTTGGGAAGTAGTCTGGGTGGCAGTCAATAAAGGTATCAAAATAGTAAAAGAAAACTATGGTTAACCAATGTCTTGCTCCACTTTGCAGGGCTGATTAACAATAAATAGTTTTCTTTTATTATTTTGATACGTTTATTGACCGCCACCAGACTATCTTCCTACAAAAAAAATTATATATATATAATTTTTTTTTTAAATGGAGTGTCTTGCAAACACCTCCCTCCTCTCTTATAGGAATTATAACAAGCAGTACTCAACTGATAAGAGGATGATAAAAATATAGAGTGCAGCTCAGTGCAAATATTTTTAAATGACCAATTTAAAAATAACCATACATATTTATCACTGTTTATATAAAAAGTTATAGGGGCATATATGATGAAAATATACAGGAAACTTAGATTAATTTTTAAAAAATTAAAAAAAAAAAAAAGTGTTAATAAATGTAAAGTAAATACATTAACAATAATATTAAAAAGTGGTGCACAACTTTAACTTAACACTTCAAGTTTTGTCCAGATTGGTGGACCCATGTTGAAGCTATCGCTATTTTAGTGATTTTCGAGAAAAAAAAAACGATACCGTAAAACGCGAAAATTATGAACAAAGCATTTTGATTTTTCATATGAATATTCCGTAAAACACCTATTTTATGATTTCTCAAATGGGGAGAACGAATATTAATTTTATTCCCGATTAGAATACAAGTGTTGAACGAAAAATAAAGATGACGTACCGATCTGGAGAGTAGGTTTCGGCCTTTCCCGTTTTTCCTTTATCTGTTCATACAATTCTAGTATATTTTGTATTTATACATTATTTATTATTGCTAATAATGAAAACTGTCATAAACAAAATTAAAGGTAGTTAAGAGGGAAGATTTTTTTAAAATTCGTCATTAAGCCCTACCACACCAATATTTCTATGAGGATAAGACCGTTTAATTCTACATTGACATGTCAAGTTTAATCAATATCGTTACTTCTACTACAAAATCGTTACTACTATCGAATACTTTGAGAACAAAAAATATGGATCATGGATATGGTTTAATAATATTTGCGAAGTAAGGAAACGTTATAACTTCGGGTCAGTTTAAAAAATATAAATCGCCCTGAGAAATCATAATTTTTGAGGATATTTTATTTATTTCATACCAGATCGGCCTGGGCCCTGTTTCATAATAAATTACAAACTAATACTATTAGTCTTGTCGATTTAACTTAATACAATTACACTGATTTGTACTTTAGTACTTTTTAAATTCTATATCACTAATAGTCCTCCCTATTATGAAAAGAAAGTATTAGTGTAATTAACACGATGTTTGTATATTTGTATTTTGAACTAATACTATTAGCTTTCATTATGAAACAGGGCCCAGGCCGATCAGGGCAAGGGTATATAATAATACTATTAATCTTATATATATGTATATATAGTTGACCGTAAAAATTTAAATATAAGAAGATGGTCAGGGTTGCGGTCAACAAAAGAACAAATAGTTTATAACGTTTATCACGTTTCGCCCCACCTTGCAGGGCTTCATCGGGGTTGTTCAAAGCGAAAGGTTGAACAGGGTTCTGTTCAGGATCGAACTGTCTGTTCAACCTTTCGCTTTGAACAGCCCTGCAAAGCGGGGCGAAACGTCGGACATTAAAATATTTATAAACTATCTGTTCTTTTTTTACCACAACCCTGACCTTCTCATAGTTTGTATTTGGTACAATTTCACTGACTTGTACACTTCAGCTAGATAATTTTTTACTTTCAAACTCATGTAATATCACTGATATTCGTCCCTATCATGAGACCAAACTTGTTAGTGCTGGTACTTTATAGTTTATGTACTTGAATTTATGAACTAATTCTATTGCCTTTCATTATAAAACAGGCTCCTGATGGGTCTTACATAGTTGATATAACATTTACTATTTTTTTTTTTTAACAATTGATTATGGGTGAGGGGGTATTGTCTCGTACAAAAGACACTCCTAACAATATACAACGTTATAATCAGAAAAAAAGATAAAATAAATAGATAAAAATAATGCTGCTTAATAAAAGAGTAAAGGAAAATTAGTAACAAAAATACGACATTCGTAGACCTAACAAAACAAACAATTGACCTCTAATGGGTAAAAAAAAAACCAAGTCAATTTGAAAAAAAAGACGAAGAAGAGGATACGTTTGTTAAAACTTCATTTTTTTCTAAAATAAGAAGGTTCCATTTTAAATAAGAAAAGAGGAAGCAAAAATAATTTTTTTTTTGTCTTAATGAATATTTATTGAAAATTAAGCATTTGTCCCTCCTACCTATCTGATCTCTCCCTGACCCTGTAAGAATCTTTTTGGGACCAGGTAAACGGAGAGACAAATCAACCATTTTTAATTTATGCACGCAAGAGACTTTCAAAAAATAAGAAATATTAACACATATGTAAAAAGGTTCTCAACTACTACGTAACTGTGAAATATTCAAAATTTAAGTTTTGCCTTTATAGATTTTATTGAGGACTAGAGATCTCTTATAAAAATACTCAAACACTTTACGCAAAGTTTAAAGTCTTGAAAGTAATTAAAAAAGTTAGATTATGAAACAAACAAGACTACGTGTTTTCTGCTTCTGAACAGCATTGGCTAGTCACCTTTCTGGACGAAATTTACAGTGAAAGAAACTTGTGTGATTGACAATTCAAATCAGAAACTCAGCTTTAGACGGTGCTGGGAATATATTGTGTTAATATGATAAAATTAGTATTTTATAAATACATCGCCATTAATAATCGATAATAATGAAAATTGAAATGTCGGTCTAAAGAAGGATAATAACAGAAAAAAAAGTCATTATCATTCAAATAGTTTTTCATTTTTAAAAAGCTCTATAACTGAAATATCATAAAAATTGGAGAATATCTTTTATATAAACACGTTACTAAATCAAGGACTACATAACGGCAGAAATAAAACAATGATAGTCTAAATATATAAATACCATAGCAATGGCAATCGGACTGCGGCGCCTACCAAACGATTTGGTTTGCCAACCACTACTTGGCCTCTAACGAAAGGTTTTTAGTTCAAGTTCAAATCATTACTCATTTAGGCACTTGTAGTCTAGCCCTTTCCTTCAGCTCATACGCATATGACTTGGGAGCCTTTGAAGGTTAGCGTGACATAGTCGAGCATGGGTGAACTATAGGAGTTGCCAACAATTATATTTCAATTAGCAGCTGTTTTTGAATAATGGCGTGTATCGTATCATATCAGCGTGAGTCTAAGGTTTAGTGCTCTTGTTACTCAATTTTATCAAAGTCCATCCACTGCTTTCACTTACGCATGCGCAAACTTATTTCCCTTGATACACACATATTTCGTAAACTGCTCCTCCGATTTCACTTAAAGCTGGGGATTAGTATAAATTACTTGATTACGTAGACGTGACTTTGTATAAATTTTTACCAAATTTCACAGATTTCTTCAGGTTGAGGACCATTGGCCTCTGTCAAACCGGAGGGATTTATTTGTTTTTTTTTTAACTGAGAAAAGTACCCTATCTTATCCCTTTTAGTGCCGGGCGATTTCATTTTTTTTTTCGTACCCTCCTGACGAAATAAGTAATTCAATACATACATATGTACAAGTAGGTATATGTATATCTGATTTAATTTTTTTTTTTCTGACCTTTATTGAAAATATATAGATAACAATATTGATACATACATGTATACAT
>NW_027115475.1:0-1110 GCF_000696795.3 Halyomorpha halys | reverse complement strand
TACCGCTATAAACTAAATGGATGTAATAAACAATTAACCCCTCAACGCATTTTGCAAAAAAAAAAAAAAAAAAAAACGGCCAAAAAATCGATTTCTTTTAATGTAACAAAACATAATTTAAAACATTGTCTTGACAAAAATAATAAAAAAATTTATTTTTATTTTGGATATCTATCATAATACCTCCATATGTAAACATAGGCTAAAGCTATATATAGAGGATTATTACAGATAATAAATCATTGTTATTTATTTTATTATTATTGCATTGTTATTTTCAATTCTCGATTATATTCGAGTGTGAAAAATTATACCAGCATAAAATTCAACGCCACTCGAATTATCTCTAGTGTACACAGTTTGGTCTGCTTAGCGCGCTCGAATTTACTCTAACCTTCAAGTTAAGGGGTTAATCTAATTTGGTAATACAAATATAATGTATGTTTAATTTTAACTAAATATATGTATTGTATTCAATTAATCTATACATGTATATCCTCAAATCTAGCAATATCAAAACACAGATGATTAATTAGGCCATATTAAGTTTCTGTGAGTAAGTATCCTAATACATGAGATTTTTTATTACTTATATACAAATTATCACACTATTTGAAAGGAATTATATAACAATAAACCCGTAAATAAATGTTTCCTTCATATTTCAACTTATAATTATATTCTCCATAATCAAGTTATAAAATAAAAGTAAAAAGATTATCCAAAACATTTTTAATTAGTTTAATGTATTTATAAGTAATTTGCATTAACAATAAGCCTATTATCTATGAGGAAACTGGATAAGGCTCGGCCTTCACGTCATAACTAGCCAATGCTTTTTATCTCACCTGAAAAAAACAACTTATCACACTCCTTGGGCTATATTTTTCTTATTCTTGCGTAAGTGTACCATGTCTATTCGCAGTCGAGAAACCTATGAAATTTTCTTAGCAAAAGATGGATTAAATAATTTTAAAAAATTAAAAAATCCTTTTATTCTAGACGCTTCTTCATATTTTATGTTCCTGGAGCCCGTTCAGAAATATGTAAATTTATTTATTTCAAATAAATTATCATATATAAGAAGATGGTCAGAGTTGCGGTCAAAAG
>NW_027115474.1:287538-288397 GCF_000696795.3 Halyomorpha halys | reverse complement strand
CCGGTTACAGGAAACACTTGAATAAATAAAAGAAAGTAAAAACTAAGAGATGAAAAAGTGGAATGGAAATAAAATTAAAAAAAAATCTTTATCTCCCTATTCTCCGGTTTCATTTATTGTTTATAACCTTTTATTTTTCTTATTTAATTTTTACGTTTCATTGTATACTCTTGTAATTTTCCATTTACCTCTTTACTTATATTATTTCAATTTCTTGAGACAAGGTAATTATTTTATAAATAAATCAAAAATTTGTGTTCTTTTTTGTCTCAACACTTTTATTTTTCACCAGTCCAACGTTCGGCGATTTTAGTCATCCTATGATGGCTCTAATATATATGGATAATATGACTCTCTAATAATTGACTTTTTGAATAGGCTTTTAACTTATAATAAAGGAAATGACCTGGGCAGAATAGCCTGCAAAAGTAACGTTAAATTAATGTGAGGAAGAAATTATAATTGAAGGTATGTTATATTATTGGTGAATAATGCTGTTGTTATAAGTGTTAAAAATGAAGACATAATATAAGCTGTTAAATATTTAGATGTCCTTGAGAATGGCTAAAATGGCCGAAACGTTGGACTGGTGAAAAATAAAATTGTTGAGACAAAAAAGGATACAAATTTTTGATCTCTTTACTTATGTTAAGTGTATCTTTTTTTAGCTCTGACGAAGCCCTGCAACGTGGGACGAAATGTTGGTTAAATTAAAATAGTTACTACTATTTGAGTTTTATTTGACCGTACCTGGACCATATTCCATTCATTACTCAAAATTTCAATATCTATCATGTCAGTTGTAAATATTTTTATTTATTTATTCAAATTTAAAACTGTACTAAATAAAAAAATCAAT
>NW_027115474.1:281771-282303 GCF_000696795.3 Halyomorpha halys | reverse complement strand
GACAATATTTGCACGTTGGAGGTGGCAGTTTTCTGATCAGGTGAGAGTGCGTGAGGAGAGTATGACCTATTCTCAAGCGGGCTAGACCAACCTCCTCCCTGCGGCTGCTGCGGTAGGATGTCGACCATGGTACGTAAATGGGTTTTTTGGTAATTAATTGGATGTTTGGACTGTTTGTCTATAAGTGTTGTACTAGTCGGAATCGACGCGCAGTTTCCTGTATTTTCAGTCTTGTATGAGGATTCCAAGTTAGTCGTTTGTCCAGATGTATTCTAAGGTAGCGGATCTGTTCGATACGTTTAAATGGAGTAGTATTGGTAATAGATACTGTAGGGTAAAAATGATGGATGATGAGATTTGTTGGAATTCCTTCTAATCTTCCAGGTTTGATACCATTCTTCAAAGGTTGTGGTGATGTGGGATTGGAGGGTATGGGATACAAATGATGGATCATTTGTCATACATAAAGCACACTTGTGTCATCTGCTGCAGGCTGCAGGTGAGTGCAGTGTTATGATATCAGTAGCTGATT
>NW_027115474.1:281169-281721 GCF_000696795.3 Halyomorpha halys | reverse complement strand
ACTGCAGTAATATTTATAGACTTAAAGGGAAGGAGTATAATGGAGGGGGAATGCTAGTGACGTCAGAAGGCGGGGACTATTCCTTTCGTGGGCGTGGCATCCAGTACGCCATATTTGACAGTTGGGAGCTGCTGCTCACTGTATGCCAGAAATGCCTGGGCAGGGGTAAAAAAAGTTGGGAGTTACTCAAAGCGCGCTGACATTTTGTTTTTGATGTTGTTTTTTCTTTTGTTATAAATACTAAATACTTTTAAAAAATAGCGTTTACTGTTTTTTTAATAAACAACTTTCTCCATTATATCAACAACAATTATTCATTTGTATCAAACTAATCTTAATGTGTTCCTTAAAAGAAATTAATTTTTTATCAACTGTTCCTAGAAAAAACTAATTCAAAAATTGATCATATTAATTTAATTTTATATTTACTCCTTACTTTCTAGAAAAGTAAATATGTTTTAGGATCCTTAATATTCACATTGAAATGAATCTGAACAGAACAGAGAATGAAGTACGAATTTCTCGAGAACAGTTTAATGGATTTTCATTATA
>NW_027115474.1:280305-280648 GCF_000696795.3 Halyomorpha halys | reverse complement strand
GTGAAGAAGGAGCATTGACTATTTTAAGAAGGATTTTGGAGTGTAAGAATTGGATACGAGATGAATTCGAAGGTTTAGTGGAGCCCTAAAGCTCAACTCTAGGGCTTCTTGCTCCTTATTGTAGTCACGTAAATGGGTTGTTGTTGTTGTTTGTTGCTTAAAGGCGTAAAAACCTCTGGTCATCAACGCCTATGGCATGATAAAAGTAAAAAAATAAAATAAATAAATAAAAAATCTAAAAAAAATACAATAAATAAAAAACATAAAAATCGAAGAGGAGTTATAATTTATAAAGAAGGCGATGTGCTTTTAAAAATTCAAATACTCGTGTAATTTTAGCTTC
>NW_027115474.1:277425-278577 GCF_000696795.3 Halyomorpha halys | reverse complement strand
GTGTAAACCTTGCCGTCTCTGGTAAGGCATGCCACATGATCATCTCCACAGCTTATGTCAGTCACATCCACGTTTAGGAGCTTATCTGTTGGAATACGATCGGTTTTCAGGTATTTATACATATATACATATATATTAAGTTAACTCTAGCACAGAGGGATATCAAGCTTAATTCAATCTCCTACATATAAACATCGTACAAACATATAGATAGAGATGATTAAATCAGCGATAAAGACAGTCTTTAAGTTGAACTCGGGAGTGTCATTTCTGGCCCTCTCTTTCACTTTTTTTTAAACTTTTAAGCAACCCTGTGGAACAGATCCGCTACCTTGGACTACATTTGGACAAACGATTAACCTGGAATCCTCACACAAGTCTAAAAAGACAGGAGACTGCACGTCGATTCCAACTATTACAGCGCTTACTAGACAAATGGACTAAATTTCCAACACATTACAAATGACTGATCTTCATGGCTGTAATAAGACCAATCTGGACATATGGAGTTGAAATTTGGGGCTCCACTAAACCTTCGAATTCCTCTCGTATCCAAATCATAAAATCATACATAAAGACCTCAATGTTCCCTATCTAACCGATCTAGCCCGATCCAGATATCACACCTATTATAAACTCCCTAACCACTCAAACCTCCTAGTTTCTAATGTTGCATCCTCTCCAATTCCAGACAATCCTCTGAGCCGCCTGAAAAGATGGCCACGAGACCAGCTAATGTAAAATGTCATTAGAGTGCTACCAATAGGTAGTTGCTCTACACGTATGTAACCCTCCATTTTAACTAAGAATTTACTGAATGTATTATGTAATATACAGTTGTAAATTTGAATGAAGATGTTAAAAAAAGAAAAGAAAAATAAAAGGTGGAAGAGAAGAAGAAAAATAAATAAAAGAATGTCAAGAAAAAAAAAATGTTTCCCAGGACAAGGTGTGTCATGCTTAAAACTTTTTTTTTAACATCTTCATTGAAATTTACAACTGTATATTACATAATACATTTAGTAAATATGGTCTTAGTTAAAATGGAGTGTTACAGGCGTGTAGAGCAACTACCTATTGGTAGCACTCTAATGACATTTTACATTAGCTGGTCTCGTGGCCATCTTCTTTTCAGACGCCTCGGAGGATTTC
>NW_027115474.1:275062-275602 GCF_000696795.3 Halyomorpha halys | reverse complement strand
AATTAGATCGAATTATTTATCGATATTTTATGGAAACCTTTAAATTATTAAATCGTAATCATAAACGAGGAGTATTCATTTTTCAAGATTTGGCCTATCGGAAGAATCATCGCCACGCATTCTGGGCAAGATGGGATCGAGAGAGTGCCAAATCTAAAAACCAAAAACTGGAGAATGTCAGCAACGAATTATCAAACTAGCTCTCCTTAATCCCGTTAGTATAATTTAAAATTTTTAAAAAATTTTAGCCGGGCGGTATGTTGCGGCCAACATATGGTCCACAAATCGATTATTACAACATGTGATTTTTATTAAGTCAAAAAACAAAACAACTACTCTCTATTGTTTTTTAAACTAAAAAATAGAGAGAAACTTCTTAACGTCTCACTGCACACACGTATCGTCTCCTTTATCTCCTCACTACGCACTCGTAGTTGCCAGCATTCTGGCCATCTTCGCCAGCTGAATCATCTTAGCCACGGCGGCCGGACTTCTTCAACTCATCCTCCAAGAGGACAAGGCGGGCGGACGTACGTCCCT
>NW_027115474.1:274618-275012 GCF_000696795.3 Halyomorpha halys | reverse complement strand
GGTTCGGGCTAGATCGGTTACATAGGGAACACTAAGGTCTTTATGTATGATTTGTGACAAAGTAAGGAGCATTTAGGATTTTACGAAGGATTTTGCAATCGCGGCGTCTTCGGTGTCTTCCAGTGTCCATAGCAAGGGGAGGCATCAAAAACTGAGACCCCATCTTTATACAAATTTTAAAAAATATCCGAAAAATTCGGATCATGTAAATCCGGCATACCGCCCACCTAAATTTGGCTCAGCCGGACTTACTAATTGAAAAATGCAAAGAGCTAGAGAGAAAAAGAGACGAGGAAGGAGCAGTCTATCATAAAATAATAAGGAAATAACTTGGTTCCGGATAAGGAAGGCCCGTTGGCAACACAAAGGATGACAATAAATATTAAAACTATAT
>NW_027115474.1:263828-271482 GCF_000696795.3 Halyomorpha halys | reverse complement strand
TTACACATATTACTAGAAGTATATAAGCAACGACAATACGAACCTATGATCTTCGGACATGAATGGTCCTCGAAGTCTCCGTGACCTAGGCAGCCACGGCTTCCATTCCCGCACGTGAGGACGAGTCCAGAGTCGGTCACGAAGGCACTGAAGCCGTTTCCTGCGCTCACCCTGTCATTTACATTAACATTACTACATTAAACCTACAGTTTTCTTACTCCTATAATTACTTTCAATCAATAGAAAGAACCTATTCAATACTAATAATGTTGACGCCATGTATAATGTAATATACGCCATGTCATCATCATAATCAATCCTCTTAAACCGCATTAAGCAGTGTGAGAAGGAAGGGTATAGAGTCCTCTCCAGCTCTCCAGTGTGAGGAGGAAGGATATAGAGTCCTCTCCAGCTCTCCAGTGTGAGGAGGAAGGGTATAGAGCCCTCTCCAGCTCTCCAGGTGCCTTCGTCATTCCATTGAAGTCCTCTTCTCTGGAAGTCGCTTTTTACCTCATCTTTCCATTTTCCTCCAGGCCGTCCTCTTCCTCTCTTGCCCTCCACTTTGGTTCGGTAGGCCTCGCTACCTTTCCTCCTTGGCTCCATTCGCTGATGTCCCAGCCATCTCAGTCGAATCTCTTCTATCACATCGTTGGTCGGCTTAATATTGAAGTTCGACCTGATGGTGGTATTGCGTACTCTGTCTCTTCTTGTTTTCCAATCAATATTCCGGAGGAATCTCATTTCTGGTGCTTGTATCCTTGATTGACTCTTCGTCAGCGTTCATGATTCTAATGAATATGTCAAAATGGAAAGAAATGTCGATCTGAAAACAAGTACTTTTCTTTTCTTTTCCACCCCTTGCCTGTTTAGAAAACCTCTCTTAACTCATTCAAATGCCAGATAATACATAGTATTTAATTTAATTACATTTATTAGATTAATGATTTAATATATTGATTGTTTGAGAGTGGTTTATATTATGATCCACTTTTACTCTCAACTTTTTATTTTAAAAAAACTTCCAACGTCTTGGCCTGTATGAAGCATGCCCTCAACCGAATTGCCGAACGCACTTCACTTTTGGTTAGCTGGTTGGGTTGGAGTGGACTGTATAATTGAAAAAACCAGATATGATTAAATGAAATAAAATTCTATTGTTTAAGTTACAAATGGTGTAATGGGTGGCCGAAAGAAAACATTTATGTTTAGATATTTAGTAAATTTTGAAGGCTGGGCTATGGAATTGTAGATAATGAGGTGGTTGATGATGGTTACTATGTGTTGGTGAATGTTAATTAACTTACTCCATGGTTCTTTCTTCCCTCCACATTCTCATGCTTCTCTTCCCTCTGCTCCTGAGAACAACTCCAAGAGTTCTACTCACCCATGGTAGATTCCTCATGAGAGACAAAAAAAGAATAATGAACTGCTTCTACCAGAAGACAAGATGGCTCTCTCACACTAGTCTGGGTTGCTTCTCTTGCCACCGAGAGTCAGAATTCATTGTCCATTTCTTATATCAAATCACTTAGTTTCAATACAAAACTATTCTAGGTTGATATTGTTAATGAAGTTAATAGGAAAGGAAAAATATTTTTTGTGGAATAGTTTTATATTGAAATAATGTTGTTTGATATTAGACATGGACAATTATTAGAAGATATTATGTAGATGAAGTGATAACTCACGCTGCTACTGACTTGCTGAGAAGCGCTTCGACCAACTTGGGTTCCTCCTGCCAGTCAGTAGGATGGTATCCGAGTTCCCCTCTCTTTCCTTCACCCCAAGTGTACACCAGTGTGTCTGTACAACAATCACGCTTTTGAAACAATATATTATAATTTATTGGAGAAGTTTGTCGGGGGGTGCGGTCAGCAAAGAACAACATAAATAAACAAAACCATATTTATTTATTTTATGCCGACGTTTCGACCTGAGTTTCAGGTCTTCTTTAGGGGTTGTGGCGTAGAAGGAAGGCTTGCAACTCCTACCTTGCATGCTTGAGCTGCAAGCCTACCTTCTACGCCACAATCCCTGATAAAGACCTGAAACTCAGGTCGAAACGTCGGCATAAAATAAATAAATATGGTTTTGTTTATATATGTTGTTCTTTGCTGACCGCACCCCCCGACAAACTTCTCCAATCATTAATCTACGGTCAACTATCTACACCTTATTATAATGTATAATAATATAGTATATAGTATTATAGTTTAGATATTATAGTACATCGAGCATAGATTTAATATCATTGGTATTTATACATTAAACACTTGAGTAGCATTTAATACAGTTATTTTTTAAATAAAAAAGATACCATCCTTACAACTATTGTGTTTGTTAATATTTTATTTTGTTACGGTACCTTGCGATAGAGTTAGATGAATCCTGGATGCTTTTCATGATTAGTGCATCAACTGCAAGCCAGGTATTACTTACGAAGGTAGTAATGTTAACGTGTCGATGTGCACGAAGATCCAGTTGCAGTGAATTAGAAATGAAAAATAGAGTGATCTCACTTAGATGGAAGTTTATTTGGATGAAGGCGGCTTCAGTAGAGGGAGTATAGAGGAGCTGGTGCACTTACATGAGCAGCCAATCAGAAGCCAGCATTTGGTCACGTGCCTTATAACGGGAGATTTGAATTTAAATTTTTAGCTCGACCTACACTTAACCATTCACGTGATCATTAGGCAGCCAATCAGAATCTAGTATTTTGGTCACGTGAACCATGGCGGAGGATTTAAATTCAAATCTCCCGTTATAGGTCACGTGACTAAATGCTGGCTTCTTATTGGCTGCTCATATAAGTGCACAAGCTCCCTCATATTCCCTGTACTGGCATCTTCCTCTTTCCATATCTTCCTCTCTCCCGGGCTCTCGTACCTAGTTAGGGAGCCACTTTCTTCAGTTACTCTCAGAATCTAACTTGAATTTAGGGGAAAACAAATATAATGTCTCTGAATCCAGCGGAAGAAAAAAATGGTGCTTTTCTCACGTTTTATAAGGGCGATATGTTGGTTTGAAACAAAAAAAAACTTTTCATATATTTTATTTTATATCTTCGGTTCTAATCTGTTTAAACAGATCCGATTTGTGCTCTATAGTGCAATTTATAAAGCCCTAAACAACTGCTAAGTTTATAGAGCCTTAAACCACTGCCTGGTTTATTCTAGATTGGTTGAGTAGTGTTGAAGTTATCTATTTCTATTTTTATTTTTTTTCTCGAAGGAAATCAAAGGCCGATATAGATAGAAAATTTTGGAATTGACAGTTTTCTTTTCCGATTTTTTTTCGAAAATTCGTATTTAAAGGTTTTTTAAGGTACTAAAAACGAATATTAAATTTGTTTCACTCCTAAAAAATCATTCACCACACTTTGATAGGTCAGTCAGTCCGAATTGTTTTGATATACTACTAGTGTTATAACATGGGTAGGTCAGTAACATTTATATGTGTTCCAAGCCATGTAGGAATCGCAGGGAATGAACTGGCCGATCACGCTGCAAGAAAAGCACTCGCGCTTCCGGGACGGGGTAAAGCAATTTTAACTCCGTCAGAGATATGCAGGCCTCTTGACAAGGAAGTCAAAGATAAATGGCAATCCTTGTGGAGCGAAAGCCCAATGATTAAATTAAAAATTATTAAAAAGGATGTTAAGCCCTGGGGTACCTCCAGCCGTAAATGACGTAAAGAGGAAGTTGTACTGACTAGGCTGAGAGACACACGAGGCTCACCCACTGCTATCTTATTTCAAAAGAAACGCCTCCGAACTCCCTGTTTTGCAATAACAATAAGCCATGTTTTCCAATGATGCCCATATTTTACACCACACCTCAATAGCTTAGGACTAAGCTAAGATATCTCAAAAACCCTTGGAGACGATGATAAGGCAATAGAATTGGTGTTTCAGTTTTTGGAATCACAAAATTTACTGATAAAAATATAACTTGATCGAAAGAAAAAAATAATAAAATAAAATAATAAATAATCAAATTAAAAAATAAATAAAATTTAACGAATATTAGCAAAAATTAAATAAAATATAAATGGCGTTGATGATCAATGAAGTTTGGCGCCACTAAACAAACAAACAAACTACTAGTGTTATTATAAGTTTTAATTGAGTGTTTTCTTTTTTAAACAACAAATATTTTATTCTGTTGAAATGACACCCATTATTTGTTGTTTGGTATCACAGCAGGTTATGGTGCTCAAATTTTAGTAGGGTTGTGACATAACCTACTCTGAAACAGGGAGTGAAGCTAAAAAGAGGAAGTTGACCACGCCCTAGGAGCTCAGGTACATGTTGAGGTTAAAATTAATGTCTGCCATCGTAATGTAAACTGAGACAGAAGGTAACCAGTGATTGGATCCTAATCTACCACGCCCCTGGAGTCCATCCTCTCGCCAGCCTTTTTAGCTTCACTTTTTCGGGAAGCCTACTCTCTTCAGCATATTCCTTCCTTCGATAGTATTAACATGGCCAATGCATAAGTATCTTTTGATTTTATTCTTTTCAGAATATCTCCATAGTGGCCATTAATAATTTTTTTTTTCATATATCTATGATTTTTAAGTTGTTGGCTATTTTTTTACTGTCTAATATGTTTGGTTTTTCTTAAATACCCATTACTAAACACATAATTATATTGTAATATTTATAGTTGATGATACTCATTAGCATTCTGACCTGATGTGAGTGCTATATAGTGGGCAGCCCCGACGGCTACTCTCAGTATCTTGGTCTTCGGAGGAAGACGAACTGGAGAAAGCTGGAAGGAAGGTCCTTCTCCACTCAGCTGGAACAGGACAGACCTAGGCACATCATACCATACTGCCTCCTCTGTCTCGCAATCCATATTTTCCAATGTAACTTTTACTTACCTAATCTTCTGCGCCCTGTAACAACAAACCAACATTTATTTCTATTTAAATAAATATTATCTACAGAATCAAAATTATGAATAAACAAACAAAATAAGAAAGTCCCTTCACCAGTGTATGAAGTATACCTTCAACCGCATTGTAAGACACACTTCACTTTTGGTTGGCTGGTTGGGTTTGAGTGGACTGTATAATTGAAAAATGAAACATGATTAAATATAATAAAATTCTATTGTTTTATGTTACAAGAGGTGTAGGGGTTTACCGAAAGGAAACATTATCATTAGATTGTTAGTAGAATTTTGTATGACTGGGATATAGAAATTGTAGATCTGACATTGGGGTGGTTGATGATGATGCGGATGTTAACTATTGCTATGTGGACTTACTTCTTTCTTCCCCCCGCATCTCCAAGCCTCTCCTCTCTCTGCTGCTGGGAACCACTCAAGAAAATCTACTCACTCATGTAGATATTAATGATCAGTGAACAAAAATAAAGGATGGACGCTTCTCTGGTTGAAGACAAGATGGCTATCTCACACGCATCTGGGTTACTTCTCTTGCCACCAAGAGCGCTGGATGAGGCAAGCTTTTGATGCTGGCCACAAGGGCGCTACTGGTCCTAAACATGGCAGCCTTTCTGATTCAACCTTTCCGTTGCCGTAGGTTACCGGAACAACCAGTTTATAAAGGGGAGTATGCCCCATTCTACAACTTCACAGGTCCATTCTGCTGAGAAAAAATATTTTGAACTCAATACTAATCAATTTCTGTGATTGGGTTTCCAATAAAATCTGCTGAGAATACTAGAAAATTATCAAGGATCCAAAATTTATAATGATCATTTTGTGGTGTATCATGAAGATTCGATTTAATGTATCATAGTGTATATCATCAAGGGATAATTTAAAACATTGTAAAAGACCGGGAAATCAAATAATAAAGTGAAATCTGCTTAAAAAATAATAATGTACTGCCTTGAGATTTAATCGGGATGCCAGGATAATCGCTGAAGGCAATTATCCAAAAATAAGTTAATTAATTAATTATATATTGAGTCCTGAAAAACTATTCTGATGATTGGATTTTGTGTGTTAACCAGTTTATCAATTAAATATCTTAATATTTTAAAAAAATGTTGTTAGGATTACTTATATAATATAATAAGGGGTGGTATATTGGGTAATATAGTAGTATATAAAGTACATAAAGAGACTAAGTCTTTATTTATAATTTATTGCTATGATTAAAGTGATTGTAATGATTCAGATAAATAGTTGCCATAAAATATCGATTATTACATTATTACTTATTGTTTAATCTATACTTCATGCCGTGGGATGTAGTTCCGTAGGTGTCGTCTTGTTCATAAGGGATGTCCAGGTCTCATGGCTCTTCTTACGACTTCGTCTGGTCGAAGTGCATCTTGATCCTCTTCGCTCTTCTTTCATCTGCTTCTCCCTCAAGCCTGATCCTCTCTCCTTTAAATCTTCCTCTTCACTGCCCTTTTTCCTGGTCTAGTTGTCCTGTCCCTTTTCGCCACTTCCCTTTTGGGACATTACCTTATTTTTTAATCTAATTCCTCATTGGCCATAGGTGACAGAACGCTCCCTAGATAGGGGTCCCCTCTCCCTCCAGGCCCGAGAGAGGGTGGTATAGTTGACATGTCCAGGGCCTGCACCTGCTTAATTTGATTCTGATCCTTTGTCAAAACCTGTCGTTTTTGTTGATACTTAAGTATTGGTAGATCTAATAAGGGAATGTGGCAAACCAAACACAGATGTGTATATATCCAGGGTTGCAGTAAAAGGTTCCTCGAAAGGCTCCTACCTGAACAGGTATAGGGACAGATGGCGAAAAACCTTAATAAACGACATATTTTTATTGTAATAATGGCTAATGCTTCGAAACTTCGTTTCGGAGTGGTCTGAATTCACAAGTACCTGGAAATAGTTAATCTCAAGAATGCAGGCACCATCTTGGATACCATAGCTGGTACAGTAAACTTAAACTTTTGGACATAAATTCACTTACTTGTAGTTCACCCGGTTGCCTTTAGACTTCGCAGCGATCTTTTCGTAGAGCCTGACCACTCTCCGAGAGACCACAGACGCTGGAGGTCTGAGGCTAGGATCTTTCTGGAGCAAATCACTCACTAGCAGCTTCAATCCCGAAGAATATATGGAAGGAAGAGGTTCATAGACACCCTGTAAGTACCGTAGTATTATTATTAAACATTACATAATTGTTGGATTTACACATCAGAATGCTGTAAAATTGTTTTGAGCTCTGAGCCCTGTTTCATAAAGTACAAACTAATAGTATTAGTCTTGTCTATTTAACTTAATACTACCACACTGACTTGTACAATAGTAACTTGCGCTTTAGTACTTTTTAACTCCTGTATTATCACTAATAGTCCTCCCTATTATGAAAAAAAAAATAAGTATTAGTGTAATACCCCACTTACCCCTGTAGAACAGATTCGTTACTTAGGACTAAATCTGGACAAAAGACTGACATGGAATCCTCATACAAGACTGAAAAGACAGGAAACTGCTCGTCGATTTTGACTGTTACAGTATTTACTAGGTAAATGGTCCAAACTTCCAATCCATTACAAAAGACTGATCTACATGACTGTTATAAGGCCTATCTGGACATACAGAGTTGAGCTATGGGGCTCCACTGAACCATCTGATTCCTCTCGAATCCAATCCTTACAGTCCAAAATCCTTCGTAAAATCCTTAATGCTCCTTACTTTGT
>NW_027115474.1:255453-262735 GCF_000696795.3 Halyomorpha halys | reverse complement strand
GAAGGTGACAGTTTGATTTTGGAACACGTTACGATTGTTCAATGTGAAGTGGTAACAGTTTAATGGCCCTCTGTCTTTACTGTTTTGTTTTTTTCAAAATCATTGTGTTCTACTTCAATGGACAGTCATTAACACTAGATGTGGGGATATAGTGCAGTGACGTTTCTTCAGCACGTCCTGGATAAGAGAGTTGTAGCAGGTGTCATCCTAAAACTTCTGGGGAAGGTGAGACGGAAAGGAGATATCGGACAACCTTATGTTCTGCCAGGTGTGCACCCCATGACTACGTGGGGTTTGAACTAAATTTTTATTTAGTTTTTATTTTATATTCACTTTTATACTCTTTTGGATAATAATGTAAATATAGTAATTAAGATTAAGCATTTAAGTTAAGGATAAGTCAACCTATAAGTTTTAATTGTTTTATTAATTGATAAGAATTCTTTTTTTTTTCCTTTTTCATTCTGTGTACATATATTTCTTATTATAATTAAACTTTTGTACATATAGTTCTGCTGTTCCTTCTCTGCTTTCAACTTGTTAATTTACTTATGTTTGTTTTTGTTGTTCACAGAATATTACGATAATTTAACAAGTGGGTAGGTAACACCCCTAGGTTTTCTGTTATCCACATGTAAAGGTATTCGCCAGTGGTCATAATTCAACAATTGTCTATATAGGGGTATATTTTAGTTATATTGTGGGCATAATGCTTCGGGGTTTTCGTAATTTCCAAGAAAAAATAACGTGGCGCCTAAAGAGTAATTCTTTATTGTTTTGTCTTTTTTTTCATTTTGGGATTATATTTAATTTTTTTTTTTTTTTTTCCTCTAACTCACCCCCTTCTCCGCTGAGCGTGGGCAAGTATAAACGATAAACATATAACTAAGGATAAATCAAAATTTGCGGTTATAACATAACCTATACCACATCACCTTAGGATTTTCACAGTACAAAAATTCGGGTTCTGGCCAATTACCAATCAAGATACTGCGAGGTACCTACAGCAACTATCAACTATCCGACCATACGCAGCAACCTTACTATCACCACTATCAACGTGTAACCTCCGCTTTACAAAATAACAAGAAGATTACTTCTAAGGTTACCTTCATGATCTTGTTGACGAGCGCTGGGAGATTGGAGCCCTGGAATGTCTTCTCCCTGCAGGCCAGCTCGTATAGTATGCACCCGAGTGCCCACATATCTGACTTCTCATCGTATTGTTTTCCCTCACACTGAAAATATTTAGGCAATTAAACAGAGCATTATCATTAGAATTATGAAATAGATGGCTTCTTCGATTTTGGCTCTAACTTGTTGACATTAAAAATTGATTAAGTACATGGAACATGCACTTAATAAATGAGAGAGAATGAATTCCTGCTTTTCCAGCTCTAAAGAAGACCCAAGTTACCACATTTATAATCAGTTAACCATTTTAAAATGTATCTAGTGTATATATAATTCTTAGTTCTAAGTACTATGTATAATTGTAATAGTTTTAATAAATAAAAATAATATGAGGTAAGAAAAAAAAAATTAATATCCCCTACCGCCTTCAGCGGACCATTTATTACTATAAGATGGGTTATAATGGCATACAGCAAACAAAGTTCTAATGTAAATTTGTATTTATACATATTTATTGTATTATATATTTGTATTTTGTAACTATATATAAAAAAATAAAGAGATTTTTGAAAATAAAAAAAAAAAAGAATTTCCCCCCAGGAATTCTTCTCTTTAGGAGGCAGTAAGTAGTAATATACCTAGTGGATCAGTACATTCTAGTAATATTTTGGGACATGTATATTAGACTTTTATTTCAATCTGTCTTCTCTGGATCTCTCATCCTACCTAAGCCTTTTCTTCTTTTTGTAAGGACCTACAGCTGGTTCCTATAGGACTTGCTATCCCCTTCACGTCTTTAGGCTAGTTCGCTATAAAGTGAAGTTTCCTTCCTACAAAGAGCTACAGTCACTTTCTATAGGGCTTGTCGCCCCCTTCACGACCGATAGACTAGTTCCCTAAGGAATGAAGTTTCCAACCTACGAGGAATTGCAGCTAATTCCCGTAAAACTCGTACTGTCATGTCATCTCCTCACCCAGCTGCCTAACTTACTGCACATTGTCGAAGCCTTCTTATGAAGAGTACCTCACACTGAAGTCTGAACTAATTAATCATATAAAACCACATCGACAACTTCCACTTACCTCATTACATTGTGTAGATATTTATCCTCACTCATTTTAGAACAGCTACTTCTATATTATTCACTGTGGCAATACTTTTCCTTACTAATTTTCCAAACTTTTGAGTTTTCAGATTGACTAACTCCAACTTCAACAGTTTTCAGAAAAGTACTTTTAATAATTTAAAATTAATTAAATATCCATAAAATTTAACGTTACCTTTTTTCTTTTACGAAATTATAGAAGAAATAAAAAAATAAAAAAATCTGAATTTTCTTTTTAGGAAGTTCATTAATTTAAATAATGTGCTTACATAAAAACATTATACTATATATGAATAGATGATGAGATTTTACAATGAAAATTAATAAAGTTGACAAAAATGAGGATACAATAGTACATGAATATGGGATTATAAGAGACCCTGAATTTTTCGTCATTCTCCATTACTCCCTACAACATTGAATGAAGTATATTATTTTTTCTAACATCTTTAACTTTCCAACAGTATATAATAAGTCTACATTATTATTCTTATTTTCGGAAATGTGTTTTCAACCTGGAAAAAATATTTTTTCTCTTATCTTCTACAGAAAGTAAAAAAATATATAATTGCATAGGATACCTTAGAGTAAGATAGTTACCATTTCAGGACTGATGTAATATGGAGTCCCGAGGACGGTTTGCGCTTGAGACTTTGTGTTCATCACTTTGGATATGCCGAAGTCTCCTACCTTTATCACTTGATCCTTGGTCAGGAAGATATTTACTGTCTTCAGATCCCTTTTCAAGTAAAACGAAGAAATACACATTACTTGGATTAAAGTTTAATGAAGCTATAAATGAAGATAAACGTACCTGTGAAGGATGCTATGCTGGTGCATGTACTCTATAGCAGCGACCGTCTGGCGGAAGATGTCCAAGATCTGCTGCTCCGGAAGAGGTCCACTAGATCCGGTCAAGAGTTGGGACAGGGTCCCTCCTTCCGCGTACTCCATCTCGATCACCAACAGCCCGTTCTTCTCGAAGCTGCCCAAGTAACTGAAAGGTGCTTAATCTTAATCAATTAGCATGAACTATTTTGTCTCCTCACTAATAAAGAGCTTTGAATAGATGTTTATAGAAAACAATTTTGTTCAGTTGGCTGGACCTTGTAGATCTATGGCCGCTCGAACCAGCCTTCTCATCTGCCTGTCTTCGGCTACTGATTGCCATTTTTTCTTTTATGACTCCCTTCCTGGTCATTTCTAAAATACAGAGGGTAAGTTATCAACAGGATACCACCGTATTCTAAACATAATGGGGGGGGAGTCAAATTTCATTTCTTAGTACCGCGACGGAAATAAAAGTCAACCTTCCAGACCGAATACGAACAGGCGCCGCCCCCAGTTTTCTGGTTGCAAACACCTGAGCTATAGACGACCCAAACTCCACGCTTGCCCGTCTTGGGCAAATGCTATCTAGTTTGTTGCATACAGCTTGAAATGTTGCTAGTTTGGCATTCAAATTAAAGCTAGTTTAATATGCTACAAAGTAATTTAGGACATTTGTCTTTGTAGTAGTAATAGTTATCATGATATCAATAACCAACATTTCATTTAAAAAAATGCTCTGAAAATCAGTAGTTAGTAAATTTATTTTGAGGAATCTATATCTCAAAAACCATTCGACGTTGAAATGTCTATTAACACTCAAATAAAATTTAATTTAATGTAATATAAAGTAGTAAATGACGTCTGTTTTCGTAGGAGTAGTATGTTTTATGATATTTGACAAAATAAATTCACAAAATATTGATTTCTAGCTATTGAGACAATATTTTTGATTTATGTAAAAATATATCTCCCGAATTATTAGACCAGTAATCGAATTAAAGATAGTTTAATGTATTATAAAGTAGTTTATAAGGTTTATCATCTTTATGGGATAGTAGTTTTTAGGATAATTCGATATGAATATGAATTTTACTTATGAAATTTTGTCTGAACAACTAGAAAATATAAAATCAATTTATATTTTGGCCAACATCATGAAACCTACTACTCCTACGAATATAAACATTATTAACTAAATTATAGCTCATTAAACTAGCTTTAATTTGAGTGCAAACAGGCATCTGTACGTCGAACAGTTCCTGACATATATTTTTTTTTTTAATTTAAAATTTTTATCTGAACAATTAGAAATCAACATTTGTGAATTTATTTTGTCAAATATCATAAAAACTACTACTCCTACGAAGATAAACATTATGAACTAAATTATAGTACATTAAACTAGCTTTAATTTGAGTGCAAACAGGCATCTGTACGTCTAACAATTCCTCGCATAATTTTTTTTTTTTTTTAATTTAAAATTTTTAACTGAACTATTAGAAATCAACATTTGTGAATTTATTTTGTCAAATAGCATGAAAACTACTACTCCTACGAAGATAGGCGTCATTAACCACTTTATAGTTCATTAAATTGAATTTAATTGGAGTGTTAATTAACATTTTTACGTCGAATGATTTTTCAGACATAGATTTCTCAAAATAAATTTACTAACTATTGATTTTTCAGTAAATTTTTTTTGTTGTTATGAAATGTTGGTTTTTAATAAACAATTAAAAACCAACTCAGGAACTGTTGATTGTTAACAGCTCTAATAGAGATCATATTTTAACAAATTTATTCTACTTTAAATGATGTTCTCTTAGTTTTACTTGTATAGTTTAGGTTTTAAAGATATGGAGCCTAGAGTGAAAAATTAATTTTGTTAACATTTTGAAACGGCCGCCATTTTTTATTCCCCCTACCTATACTTGGCAGACTTATTAATTTAGACTAGTAATTATAAATAGTTTTTATTAATGTAATCGAAAATTGGGGTGAGATAACTGAATTTTTTATCCTCTAGGGTTATTATACAAATAACCTCATTAATTGGGCAGCCAACATTTTTCGCCCCTTCATTAGTTAGGAAGCCAGAACAGGAATGTAGTTCGGTCAAGCGGGACAGAGGGCAGCACCTCTGAAGGCTCAAGCTGATTGTTTAACACTATTAAAATACTTCATTTTTTATTATTTATTTATTGTTATTCACAACTGTATTCAAATATATACAACAAGTAAATTTCCTGTAGGTGACATAGTGACATAAAACAAACATGTGGAGAATCTACCCATTTATAGAACTCTAATAACATTTCTATAGGAGAAGATCTCGAGGCCATCTTCTTTTCAGACGTCTAGGAGGATTATTAGGTAATGAAAGAGAAGCCAGATTAGAAACAAGTGGATTTGAGTGGTTGAGAAGTTTATCATGGAAGGAATAGTATCTGGTTCTGCCCAAATCGACAACATATCTATTAAAATATAAAATAATATTTTCTTGTCATATTTTTCTTAATTTATTTCGATTTTTTTTTATTTATTGAAATTTCAATCAAGCTTTTTATAATTTTATTAACAGTTTAGTTCTAGAATGCTACGTTTTACAGAGAAAAAACCAATTATACATAATATTGTTACAGTTTAGCCTTTTACTATACCTGGCAGATATTATTAAAATTACTGCTACGAATATAGATGTCATGAACTACTTTATTATTATTATTGATTATTGTATGGAGGTCTAAATAAAAGATATAATAGGAAATACATCGCGCGTTTCTTGACGTTGTTGTCATGAACTGCTTTATAACACATTAGTTCTAATTTGAGTACTCATAGGCATCTGTTCGCTTCATGGCTCCTAAGATAAAGGTTTCCCGCAATAAATTCACTAATTACTGATTTTTCAGTAAATTATTTATGCAATTTTGCTTTTGAAAACACTGAGTCTCGGGAACTATTCAACTTGAACAATATTTAAGTAAATTTACTCTGCTTTAAAGAGGCATCTCACATACCTCGGCATGAAACTGGAATCACACCTCTCATTCACATACAAAACAGAATACAGATTGTCAAGGCTACATCATACCAACTCAAACACCTCATCTATACACCAAGACTGTCACTCAAGACTCAAGCTACTCATTTACTAAGTAATACTACGACCATCACTTCTTCACGGTGCACCTTCTTCTACTACATTTCCTGTACCCAACAGCCCTGAAATCACAACAATTTCAGAACAGCACAGTACAGAAGATCTGCAGAGGAACATCACTAGAAAGACGTAACATGACGCACATTCACAACGAACTACAGCTAGAAACTGTACAACACATCACACGAAGACACATCAAGTTCTTCGACAGTCTCTCTGCCTCCTTCAATCCAATCTTCCAATCAGTAACCCCATCCCCCCCCCTTTCTGCGAGGTGGCAGGGCAGGAAGGGCCCCAAAAACCCTAATAAACCCTTTAACTCCTTTCTTCCCTTGCAGCCCTTCTCCCTCCCTTACTTTATTTTTTTACTTCTGGCCGTTTTTTATTATTTTCTATTATCTGTTGTCTATAACTATTAATTGTTTTATTTTTCTCTTCTCTGTTTAATCGCGAGGAGGTCTCTCACCTTCAGATATTTTCTAGTAGAATTCATATGGAACGGACATTTCAAAACATCAGCTAAGTACTTCACCATATACCTTCAAGTACCCTTGGTAGAAAAAGTTAATATTTAATTTGAAATATGTAACCATACTCTTGTAACCTATTAATTTAATATTTTTTCTGTTTTAGAGGGATCAAGGGGGAAAAAATGATGTTCTATTAGGTTTTCTCGTGTTGTTGGTAGTTTTAAAGATGTAGAGCTCGGAATGAAAAAAAAAATTTTTTTAACGTTTTGAAACAGCCACCATTTTGTATTTCGCTAACTACACTTAGCAAAATCATCAATTTTGACTAGTAATTATACATAGTTTTCATTAAAGTAATAAAAAATTTGGAGTAAAATAACCTGTTTTTTCTCCTCTTGGGCTTTTGTACTTAAAGAGATATACCTGATGATGTTGGGGTGGTGGAGGACAGAGAGGACTTGGACTTCGTTGAGCGCCATCTGCCGTTCGGGAGCACTAAGCTCCTCCAGGCCTATCTCCTTCAGGACCACCATCTTCCCGTCCGAGAGTCGTTTGTGGAGGACCGCCGTCCCGAACGC
>NW_027115474.1:251743-254043 GCF_000696795.3 Halyomorpha halys | reverse complement strand
GGCAATTAGCCTGCAATTTTAAGATTTGAAAAGAAATGACATCAATATTGAAGGTAGGGCCAAAGAAATCAGTGTGTAGTTGAAATAAATAATGTAAATGTTATATAAAAATAAAAAAACTTGTTGTAGGTGATATTCTTGAGAATGGCCTGAGGGCCGAAACGTCGGACAAATGTTAAAGAATAAAAGTTGATAGAAAAAAAAGGATCAAAATTGTTTTAAATTAAGAATAAACTAAACCACTCTCAAACAAGCATATATAAAATAATTAATGTACATTTATTTTGTTCATTTTTATAATGAAAATACAGTAAATCGAATGTAATAGTTGACAAAAGTCAAAAGAACAAAACAAGTGTGTGAATACCGACCTTTGTTGCTTTGTGACAAGTGGCAAAGGTGTAGATGCATTGTAAGGATATAAAGAATTTTACGAAATTCATAAAATAAATACCAAACAACTTACTGTTTTTATTTGTTATCTTTTTTTTTAATCTAATTATAAATTGTTCTTGTTAGAAGTTAAATGGTAAATTACTTGTTATACCTTTGCCGACGACTCGTATCTTCTCATAGTTTTCCAAACCTTCGGTCTTGTTACTAGACACCGAATCGGTTGGTGTAACTTCCGCCATCGAAGTACCGACACTGTTGCTGTATGAAGTTCCTGGTCGATATGAACTGTCTCTATGGAAGCGCTTGGACAACATTTCACAGCTAGGACCAGTTAGCAGACATTGCATGTTGACATTAAAAAAAAATGTCTTGGATAACAGAACATCGAAGTTGGCCTATCGCCACTCATAATCTTAATATGGTTAAGTTACGTAGTTTTTCAATAGAATAGTATAACATCCTTCTCTTTATATCTTTAATTAGAAGTTTGTTTGTTTGTTTGTTGTTTAAAGGCGTAAAACCCTTTAGTCATCAACGCCTATGGGATGCTATTATCATGAAGCTACGAACACTACACATGCACACACGCACCGCCCACACACACACACACACGTGGTTCATACAAATGTAAAAATTAGTAATAAATAAAATAAAAATAAAAAAAAATAACAAAATCTAAGAGGAGTTATGATTTACAAAAGAAGGTGATGTGCTTTTAAAAATTTAAACACTAATGTAATTTTAGCTTCCTCGTCTGTGAGAGCTTCTGATAAATTTGGGGTCAGTCCTATCCTGTTTATTGTTGGCAAATAGTGAGTACATTCTTCAAAAATATGTTTAATTGTGAGAATGGACTGACAATATTTGCACGTTGGAGGTGGCAGTTTTCTGATCAGGTGAGAGTGCGTGAGGAAAGAATGCACTATTCTCAATAGGGTTAGAGCAACTTCCTCCCTGCGGCTGTTGCGATGGGATGTCGGTTAGAATTAGAAGAGATATCTACTTTATTTAATTTGAAAGGATAAGAACCTTCTTTTTAAAAGTTTTTTTATTGATATTTACAAATGCATTTAAAATATATACAATAAATAAATTTTATGTTGGTTATACAATGGCATGATACAGACATGTAAGGAATCCACCCATTTATAGAACTCTAATAACATTTCTATAGGAGAAGATCTCGAGGCCATCTTCTTTTCAGACGCCTAGAAGGATTATCAGGTAATTAAGGAGAACCTAGGTTATAAACAAGTATGTTTGTTTATGTTGTTACTCGCGGAAGAAGTTGATATCTTGTTTTGGCCAAATCGGCTACATATGGAACATTGCGGTCCTGATGGATGACTTGATTTGTGACAAGGATTAAGGATTTTTAGTAAGCATTGGATACGAGAATAATTCGATTGTTTAGTGGAGCCCCAAAGCTCAACACAAAGCCTAGATACTCCTTATTATATTAATATAAATTAGTTTTTTTTTAATGAGTTAGTAGTTTAGACCTTTTGTCTAGTAAGTGCTGTAATAGTCGTAATCGACATGCAGTCTCCTATCTTTTCAGTCTTGTATGAGGAGTCCAGGTTAGTCGTTTGTCCAGATGTAGTCCAAGGTACCGGACTTGTCCGACAGGAATAAGTGGGATATTATTACAGGACACTGTAGGGCAGAAAGTCATGGATTCACGACGAAGGGTAAAGATGATTTGGAAGAATTTATTTTAATCCTCGAGAGCGAGTGACGCAAGTTAAGAAACCAGCATTATAAATTTAAACAATTGCCCCTTTCTCAACTGAACCTAAGTCACTTTAGACATATGGTTGCATATGTCCACTTTCTATAGTATAGAAAAGAAACTCAATAAAAACAACTAGGTTCAAATAAGGCCCTTGAGACCATTCTAACAG
>NW_027115474.1:250268-250798 GCF_000696795.3 Halyomorpha halys | reverse complement strand
TTTTCTATTATATCAGAAACAATTATTTATTTATTTAAAGTTTATATTTTAATATTTTCCTTAAAAGAAATTAATTTTTTATTAACTGTTCCTAGAAAACATTAATTGACAAATTGACAAAGTTAATTCAATTTTATATTTACTCCTTATTTTTTAGAACAGTAAATATATTTTGGGATTCTTAATATAAAACATTGAATCGAGTCTGAATATGAACAGAAAAAGAAGCCCGAATTTCACGAGAACAGATTATTGGATTTTCATTATAAATATACCAAATTATTGAATATGACATTTACTACAACTTCTACTCTCTTCACATTTGAGATTAAATGAACGGTTTTATAGATAATTACATTAATGTGCGAAATTTCTATAAATTTCTACGTAAAGTTGCCTTAAAGAAAAAAAGGCAGTTATCCCACCCCAATTTTTGATTACTTCAATAAAAACTATGTATAATTACTAGTCAAAATTGATGAGTCTGCCAAGTATAGGTAGGGGAATAAAAAATGGCGGCTGTTTCAAAG
>NW_027115474.1:247631-249377 GCF_000696795.3 Halyomorpha halys | reverse complement strand
TCTCTTAGATTTTCTAGTGTTGTTGGTAGTTTTTAAGCTATAGAGCTCCGAATGAAAAATCAATGTTTTTTTAAGGTTTTAAACAGCCGCCAATTTTTAATCCCCTACCTATATATAATTGGCAGACTCATCAATTTTGACTAGTAATTATACATAGTTTTTATTGAAGTAATAAAAAATTTGGATGAGATAACTGCCTTTTTTTCTTCCTGGCTCTTGTACTAAACCGTATGATGAATTCAATAACAGTAAATGAATCTGTTAACTTGTTTCAAATATATTTTTTTTGAAGCTCTATATCGTTAAAACTACATACAACACTGGAAAACCTAGTTTAAAATTATTTAAAGTAGACTAAATTTGTTGAATATGAGCTGTAATAGAACTTTTTACGTTCAATAATTCCTGATATATAGTATTTGAAAAGCAACATTTCATAAAAAATGCACTGGAAAATCAATAGTGAATTTATTTTGGGAAATCTATATCTCATGAACCATTTGACATACATATTTCTTCACACTCAAATTTGAGTTAGTTTCATGTGCTATAAAAGAGTACAAGACTTTTATTTTAGCAGGAGTAGTAGTTTTCATATTTGCTAAAATATATTGATTAACTGGTGAGTTTATACATATTAAAAGCAATGTATCTTATAGAAAATCTATCAATTATTTAGATTAAGTTTACCTTAAAAATAAAGTTTCTTTTAATTAAATTTATCCTATCAATATGAAATTTTTTAGGACAAGAACATGGCTAGAAAAGTAAAAATGGCCACTCCTCAAGTGTTTACCCTAAGAATAATAAAAGTTCAAACATATTACTATAATTATTCACCCTAAGAATGCGGTTTTGGCATTATCTTTTCCACTTTTTGCCTCTCTAATGCGGTGTAGCATCGAGATACAATTTTAAATTATAGCTGATTACAAAGATAATAAAATACTGAACACTTCCCCTCCTTACTGTATGAAACTCCAATTTTCTATTTTCAAGATATATTAATTCAGATGTTCAAAAACTTATTATCATTCCATTCTTGGCACTATTACACTTTTTAGCGTCATGATTCAATTTTGAATTATAGCTCACTGCAAAGAGATTAAATTCCAGAATAATAATCATAATTAGAATAGAACAGCCATTTTCTAAGTTAGTTCCAGTACAAACATTTTTTTCAGATTTGAAATTCAAAAGAGCTCACAAACACATATCAACATGCATAGCTTTTAGCACTCAGAAAATACTAAGATACAATTATTATTATTTTTTAAGTAATTTTATTATCAGAAGGTTTCTTTTCCTTCAGATAAATACTTAGGTGAATTTTTAGCACTACTGAAAAAAAAATTGAATTGAAAAATTGCAATAGTCGGATAGAGTAACAACACTCTATTACAATTAAACAATATAAATAAATATAATGTTTTACACTAATGTAACTCTTTTTATATCTGTGGCTATGGGTTGCTTCCATCTTCCAGGAGTCTTCCCGACAGTGTTGAATCTTCTTCCTTGACCTCCAAGAGTGGCCTAGACCTACAGATATCATTCATCCTTGAACCACAAGAAGTTCTCTTCATTTACCAACCAAGGAAACTTCTAAGTGAGGATGTAAATACCGATAGTTCTCATGATCATTGCCCGTAACCACATCCTCAACAGTCTTTAGGATTTTAAAAGTGGGACATTGGAAGTCTCTAACAATAGTATTAATAATTGAATGGAATATGGTCCGGGTAC
>NW_027115474.1:241907-247086 GCF_000696795.3 Halyomorpha halys | reverse complement strand
AATTTCAGGTACTAAAAAATAAAAACATAATAGTACATTATTATTACATACAATCAGAGTTGGGAAAAATTAGCTATAATTGAAACTAATAGCTAAAATTACCAAGGACACGATCCTTATACATGAATGAACCATTGAAAAATCAATATAGTATCCATGACAATGTCAGCTATTAGTTTCATAGTTGCCCAACTCTGCATACTGTCAGCTAATAATCAAGTAGTGAAGAAAGGTACACAAAATAGTAGAAAAAACTGTCAGTAACCATAAATAGTTAGACCTACTTTTTTGTACCTTCTTTTGACCCAAACTGTCTTCAAGTGTAGTACTTGCTTAAGATGCCATTAGGCAATCGGATCTGACAACACAAACCGAGTAGTGTACTAGTAGAAGTGTGCACAAAACCAGTTTCCATAGCGATTGGCAGATCAGTCTAATTACATAATAAGATTGTTAATGCATACAATGAAATAGTTCCTGTCACATATGGTCTGGGACACTGCCTCTCAGATCTGGGAGCTCCCGATTTATCTAGTCTTGTCCAATCGCCTAAATATACCATTAGGTAATTAATGTGAAACTAGCATGTTCTCATCTTTTTCATTTAAGCCTTCATGTTTTCTGACATCTTTCATGTTTTTTTTCCATTAACTATTAATAAATAAAAACTTATATAAAAGCAAAACATTTATTACAAAGGAAATAAGTGTTAAATAAAACTTTTTATTAATAATTGTCATTTTTTTTTTAATTTACAGTATACTTTTAAAAAGCAATAGTAGAACAGTTCATAATTTATATAAATATCTTCAAATATAAATATATAATAGAAAAGAAAGAAAATACAGCACCTAGAAGCAGGCATGGTCCCAAATTCAAAATGTGATAGACAAAATAAATAGTTTGCTTTTCAGCTTCATAAAATAAGTTATACAAAAAAAATCAAAATGGTATTCGTAAAAATTGACTAGTACAAAGCTGTGAAATTCGCTCATAAAAGGATGATCCTGACGTTGGGAAACAAAAAAACTTTGCGCTCAACAAAACTAACAACAAGATGAGAAGAATTTTTATGAACAAAGAGATATAAAATTTAATAGATAAAAATCAATAACTAAAAAATGACAACCCATTTCTTCAATTACATATTAATCTTTTATTTTACATTGACGAATTCTCGTAACTTGTAATAACTAAACTTCGCTTTTAGAAGAAAGTCAGTCTAACACCAATTGATATCTGGATTCCAATTTTGATAAAATTTCAAAAATGTTCAATGCTCTTTGCTTTATAAATTATTTGAACATACCTTACTAAGGGTCTTTAAAGTATCTATTTTTCTTAGTCCATAAATAAAATACATGCCAACCGTATATTCCACTTGTTACTTCGAAATATTTTGAGACAGAAAAATATTTTTCTTTTTAATTTTTATATATTTATTTTCAGTTAATTCTAACCCAAAATTAGTTTAAAGATTTGTAAAATGCACTCTTCCATCGCAAGCAGAGAAAGTACAGATGCTTATCATTATTCTTTAAATTATAAGATTTTTATAACTAAAGCAATACTTTTAGTAAACTTCATCATTGGTTTTAATCATGTTTACAAATAAATTATATCACATCTTTCACAAATGAAATCAATTTACAATGCCTGCATGGACTTGTATCTTAAACTTGCCAACTTAATAAACTGATAACAATCAGATCTTAAATAAAATAAAATTTGAATAATTTCAATATCCCTAAAAATTCAATCTTTTCATGGTAGAAAATATTAATCAAAATTTGAACTTTGATAAAAAAGCTGCACTCTTTCACTAATTAATGTATATATATATATACCAAATTCAAATTGAACAAATGAATATCTTTAAAAGAATAAACAAACAGGTTAGGATGAGATACTTGTAAAGTGTGACAATCAATAAATTTAATTAGTAAAAAGAATAATGATATTATCCAAGTTGGAAGGTAATAAAAATAATATACAATAAAAAAACTAGACCTGATGATAGCTTGAGAGTCGAAACATAGTAAAGAAAAAAATATTGATGAAAGAGAGTGTAGCCTTTTTATTATATTAATATGAATTTAATTTTTTGTCAAAATAAGAATGGATTGATTTTATTCAGATATCAGGTATAATATAAATTTATACATCAACATTTGACTTAACTTGTGCTATTATATATAGTTTTATTATTGTTCTTAACATTATTATTGTCACTCGTATGATCAAAAATGAAATTTTAGGCAATAAATATTTAATTAGATATAAATAGTGAAGGATAGACTTTTTAGCTTTGCCAGCAGATAGCACTAATTGTACTTAGTTCCCATAGCAACAATTATCTAATGCCTAATTTCTGTTTTCTGTTAAGAGAGAAAATAACTGGCAGATATATTGCGAAATTTTCAATTATTACCAATGTAGAATAGAACCTTGTATGTATTATTAAATAACCAATATATATATATAGTCTTTTCACTGTCTTGAGACTGGTTTTTATTGTTTAAATAAAATAATTTGTATCCCAATTAAGTCTCAAAATACTATTATTTCTTTAAAAGTCCACTGTTTTGGCCAATTCAGCAATCCTCAAGAATAATCTTAAATATAAATTTACACATCTCAACCAATTAATTAAAAACTTTTTGCAGGTTATTCTACCCAGGTCATTAATTTCAGTAAAAACATCCTATTTTGTCAATTTTCCATTAAATTTTAAAACTTTTAAATACAGATTAATACATCACTTTCTTATCATAAAATATTTTTAGCTCAAAAGATAAATAATCTTAAAAATATTGTGTGTTAAGAAAATGATAATAAGTTAATCTGAATTTAAAAGTTTTATTTTAAAATTTAATGGGGAATTGTCAAAATAGGGTGATTTAACTGAAATTAATGACCTGGGCGGAATAGCCTGCAAAAAGTTTTTAAATTGCAGGTTTTCAGGTGTAAATTTATATTTAAGATTGTCCTTAAGGCCAAAACGTTAGACTTTCAAAGAAATAATAAAGAATATTTTGAAACTTAACTTGTATACAAATTATTTTATTAAAAACAATAATGAATTTATTTTAACAAGTAAGTTGGACACATAATGAGATTAAAATGTATTCCTAAAGGAACTGTCTCGATTAAGTAAACAATCAATGAACACATAGAAATGAATCTATTTTCTAATTGTGAAGGATCAAACTAGTCATGGTATATAAAATATGGAGTCAAAATCAGACAAGTAAAGACAAAGACCTTAATAAAATACATTCGATGAAAATATTTATGAATATAACTGATACTTAATGTCAGAATAGTTTTCACAGCTTGATATTAAAACCAATTGAACCAAAAGCAAACACAAACTCAAAATATAGGAAACGAACTAATGTAATAGTTGAATAATAACCTGCATAATCATTGTTGAATCCCAACTAAAAAATGAGGTAAACAAGAGGCTGATAAACTACGGCAAAATAAAATTACGGATTAGCTATCACAATTTATTCATAAGCAGCTTGGCTACTCAGTTCAGTTCTGTACAATTCAATAACAATAAAACAATTCGATAACAATTTCAATGATTTTTTTTTCTTCTGAAAACAAATCACAGAAATATATTCTGTCTGACCAACCAGGCGGGGCAATACAATTATTTCCCGATGAAATTGTTAACTTTTCAAGTTCTAATGAATGCTCAACAAAGAGAAGGGCACTATTCGCAGAAATTTAATATAAACAAACGTTGAAGCCATGATTACCAAAAATGAGGTGTTTAGGAGCAAGCTATATATATATTACAATATATGTATACAAAACAGTCGACAACGGCTCATACTACCGACCACCTTGCCACTCTTGCATACTAAGGTGGGAGCTAAGATAAGTGTGAGCAGTCGGGTCACTCCAACCGACCCAAGCAGTTACAGTCGTTGATCGCTAACAGTTAGCACGTACATTTCCAAGGCTCCTTCAAAGATGTATGCTCTAGAATGCGAGACTTCAGGTCCAGGGTGATGTTTCCGTTTTGGCCACTGTCATAATGCTCTCTCTGTAATGAATTACAAAAATGAATCAATTATTTAGAATAAAATAACTTGGTTATTTATTTTTTTAGTGAGAATCATTATTTATTTATTACTAAATATCAATCACAAAAACTTATAAAAATAAAAACCTTATGAACCACATTAAGCCCACCTTATTTTAATATAATAAAATAAAATAAATCTGTACCGCTACAACCTATGAAGGGTCAGGGGCGCAGTACTGTGTAAGGATGCACTGTTACTAGACCAATGGTTGTACAAGGAGGTGATTTGGCCATTTTAATATATGTTTATTTAATAATAGGAGTATTCATGATCTTTAGTTTAACATATTAAACTGTGTTAAATGGAAAACATTATGTTAAATAGGAAAAATATTTTCTTCTTTTAGCATGTTAAAACGATATAACATTTAACCTGGTTTAGAGTCTGTTAATAGGTCTGTTAAATGGAGAATTACATCACTCAACAGATCAGCTGGGCTTCATACTGTTTTGTCTGTTGTCATTTTGATAGGTTAGTTTCTCATAATTTATGTTTAGTTTGTGTTGTTTTTGTTTTGGATGTTTTTAAACTCTAATAAAGTAATGGATAAAAACTATAATAAAGTAATGGATAAAAATTATAATAAAGTAATGGATAAAAATTACAATAAAGTAATGGGGGGAAAAAACTAGGAGAGAAAACAAGAAATAAGTGAGGTGTAGGAAAGATGGTGTGACAAAGTTGTTGGAGATTTTATTATCTCATAAAGGTTACAAGATTACAAAACAAGTTGCCCAGAAAATTCGCTAGGATCTCTTGAGCATTTACTTAGGATTATTTTTATCCTTACAATCATTAGTGTGTTGATGAATTCTACACTCTCCTATATGATATTAGAGGTATTCATGATCTGTTAAACGTAAAAACTTTCAACATGTTAAATATTATAAGTATAGGATTGTGAGCTGTCTAATTTAAGTCCATGTTATATTTTAAATACAGAAGAGCTCCTAGCGGATTTTCTGGGCAACTTGTTTCTACCACCACACCCTCTTTCCTCCATCTCACTAGTACCTTTTTTCTTCTCTTAGATCTTTTTTATCACTGCTTTATTATTATTTTTATCGATTAATTAT
>NW_027115474.1:239307-240742 GCF_000696795.3 Halyomorpha halys | reverse complement strand
TTAAAAAAATATATATAAATATAAGGATGCTAATTCAACAACCAAATAACATTTTAGAGCACAACTAAAAAATTCTTTCTCAATACTGATTTTTAAATAAATGCTCAACATTGATTAATAAACTAGATTAAGCTTATTTGACAATTATTTCGTAAATGAGAACACAGAAAAGGAGAAATCAACATGAAATTTTACAGAAACTTAGTGTATACCTAAAAATGATAAAAGAGAAAAAATACTTTCAATAACCAATTTCACTCAAGTTCATATCCAGTGTTAGGTAAAAATTAGCTATTGTTAAAACCAATAGCTAATATTACCATGGATACTATATTTATCTATCAATGATTCATTCATGAATAAGTGTTGTTTCTATGGCAATTTTAGCCATTAGTTTCATTCATAGCTAATTATTGCCCATCTCTGTTCATATCACACTCATTATTTTTCACCATGGAAATGACAGGTACAGATATACAATAATTATTAAATGATATATTCTATTTTGTTACATGTTTTTCTTAATAATGGATACAAATCATAATTTCGACACCAAGCAGGTCTCAGAAACAATGAGTAAGCACTTTATTTATAATTATCATTGTAAAAACAAAATAATAATTATAAAAATTCTATTCAAAGTTTGTTTATTATTTAGTCTCTTCCTTTTGCCTAAAAGATAAAATAATCTAATATATTACCTTTTGTCCCATGTCTTGCTCTACCACTCTCTGTGAGACAGCATCGCACTTGTTACCAGCCAAAACTTTTATGACATCAGGAGATGCATTCTGTAATATTTAATTGTAATAAATTAATATCTTCTACTGGAAGAGTTTATTAGAAACTAATTTGAAAATGATGAATGAATAATAATCTTCCTTGTTTAAATTATATTAGTTATTACAATGACAACAACATTTCGGGGTTATCCCCCATCTTCAGGTTGTTGCTATATTGTCCTGCTGTTGCAGCATAATGCGAAGATTTTGCAAGAATTTGCTATTAATAATATTCATACGGTCTTCATTCATAACCATATTTTAATCTTCTTAAATTAATATCTTCTACTGTTCCTATATAAGGAGTAACTTATATATTATATAGAGATGGTAATGAAGTAAATGTCAACAATATTAGCTTTAAATCATAAGAAATAATAATAAATGCAGCATTATTTCAATCTTATACAATTCTAAAAATTAATATAATTTTTATTCTTTTTAAATTTGTAATCTTGCATTAACAAGTTAAAGTTTTACTAATTCACCTCTTCGATATTCTTGAGCCAATAGGTGAGATTATTGAATGATTCCTGGTTGGTGACATCGTACATGAGGAGAATGCCCATGGCCCCTCGATAGTAAGCAGTCGTGAGGGTTCGGAATCTTTCCTGCCCAGCAGTATCCCTGTAACAGGAGAGCATATATTTCTA
>NW_027115474.1:236584-237292 GCF_000696795.3 Halyomorpha halys | reverse complement strand
CTATCTAAGCCTCAATATGACCACGTTTTAGCTATCCTCATTTTAAGAAACCCCATCATAGAAATAATATGATATAAGGTAAAAACTGTTTACTGTCATAACAACACAAAAATATTTTCTCCTTTGTTTAATTATAAAATTGTATTTTCTCCTTTAGTTAATTATAAAATAGTATTTTCTCATTTGGTTAGTTATAAAATTGTACTTTCTCCTTTGGTTAGTTATAAAATTGTATTTTCTCCTTTAGTTAGTTATAAATTTGTATTATCTATCGCGTAGTAATAGCCACGGCTCCCCCATGGTCAATAAAAAAGCCCTTGTCAATAGGCAATATTATTTTTGTTTTCGAATAAAATTGCACATGTGTAAAGGGCAATTTCAACTTCCTGATCTATAGGCAAGTTATTGTAATTAGTGTGAAAATCAAAAGTGGAAATTTTTACAGTTTTGATATTGGGTAATCTAATTCCTATGAAAGCGTTATATATCTATTATAAAAATCTATTGATTCTTTAAAACTAATTTAATCAATAGTAGAACTAAAAATTTTGTAGGTGAATTCATTTTTTTTTTTTTATCAAGTTTTAAATAAATCCATACAAAGAGTATTTTATTTTTATATTATTGGAGAAGTTTGTCGGGGGGTGCGGTCAGCAAAGAACAACATAAATAAATATGGTTTTGTTTATTTATGTTGTTCTTTGCTGA
>NW_027115474.1:234012-234654 GCF_000696795.3 Halyomorpha halys | reverse complement strand
TCTACGGTCAACTATCTACACCTCATTATTTTATATTACTTTTTTTCACTTTTAAATGAACAATCTTATAATTTTAACAAACTAATTGTCACTCAGCATAACTGGGGATGTAAAGGAAACCACTTTTTCAATAATTTTTTTTTTAAAATTAAAACTCATATTTCCAATAAAATATGTTAAAAAAATAATAATAAATAATGATAGTTATGTACATTCATATTGTTGAAATTTTTTCACTTTTTTCTAATAATTTCTTTTTTATTCGTTATTATTTATGTTTTCATAAATTGTTTAATACCTTTTTGTAATTATTGTTTATTTATACTTTTCATTCTACATTTTATTTTTATTTTCTTTGTTCATTTTTATAAAAATGTTCACATATTTTAAATCATCTTTAGCCATACCTTAGTTTACTTTTATTTAATGTTATCTATTCTCTAACTTTATTACATTATTTTAGTTGTTTGTATCTTTTTTAGCACTGATAAAACAATGCAAAGTGGAGTGAAACGTTGGCTTACAATAAATAGCTTATTTACTATTTGAATTCTTTTTACCGCACCCAGACTATCTCTCTTTTATAATTTTTTTTTTTAAAACAAATTTATTAACTTAAATAAATGTTAAACTAAAAATATT
>NW_027115474.1:231112-233962 GCF_000696795.3 Halyomorpha halys | reverse complement strand
TTTCTTTCGATATCCCATCCCTAGTATGAGCCTTGTGTGCAATGTGACATTTCAGCACTGTAAAGGAAAAAGAATCGACAATTTTAAGAACATTATATATAACTGTCACAGTGCTTTATTAAAAAAAAAAAAAAATTAAAATCTGTACCGGTACAAACCATGATGGGTCAGGGGTTCAGTACTTGTAAGGAGGAAGTACTGTTGAAGTACTTCGTTAACGAAAAGTTGTACAATGAAAAATATGGAATAGATATATTCATTTTGGAAGTTTTTTCACCTCAACAATTAAAAAAAATTAATATAATCAAACTTCCTAAAAAGTAAAATCCAGAATTCTTTTTTATAATTTATGTATTTCGTAGTTTTCGACGCCCAGCACAAAATTTATCTATACTTAACAATTTAACACAAGCTACTATTATACACTAATACAATATTATATATTTTTTCATGCAAATTATCCATTAACAATCATGTCTTTGGCTTTTGTTTTCCATATTTCAAGATGTCAACAATTAAAATACCTTGCTCGTCTCTGTTATTCTAAAATAAAATAAAATAATTTCCAAGTTTCAGCAAAATAGCCCTACATTTTAACAGGAATTCTAAATTATCAAAAACATATTAATCCTGTACAAAACAGTGATGAGCCCAACAATAACCTATTTTGGTTAGAGATGGTGGAGTTAGTTACACACATCTTAAATTATAGAAAACTAGAGGTCATTCAAAATATATGTATAGGAGTTTAAGCTACACCAGAATTTCAAATATGTTGTTTGACTTATAGCTCCCGATGATTAATGAGTATACATACTTACTGACACAAATTTATTCTCTCTACCATTTCTGACAATCCATTCATAAAAGAAACAGGACACTAGGACAAAACATCACTAAAAAGATACGCCCATAAATAGACCAAACACACATTATTACACAAAACTTGATATTTAAATTATATATATAAAATTTGATTATTCTATATATGTTACTCTTTAACAAAGTGTATCATTTGTTCATTTATAATTTATGTATATTACTTTACCATTTATCTATTTTTTCTTTTTATTGTGCAGCTTATTTTTTTTTTTTAATTTCCTACTACTACTAGTGTGGCTCTACAATCCGTTGTCGAATCTTGACCTCCTGCAGCAGCTTCTACCAATTGTCTCGGTCCCTTGCAGCCACCATCCAATTCCAAAGCCCCAGCATATTTGTTGCACCAGCAGTAACACCATGAGCCCATCGCACCTTTGGTCTTCCTCTTCTCCTGGTACCATGCTGTGGCTCCATCAGTCATTGTCTTGGTAGATCCTCACTGCCGATCCTAGTGACCTGTCCTGGCCATCTCAGTTATGCAATTTTCATCACTTGAACTATATCAGGCTCCTTAATATTTTTTTTTCTTTCAAATTTCCTAATTCAAAACTATGAATATGTAAAAACAAAGAAAATGGAAATTCAAATCACATATATGTAACTTATAAAAGGTATTTGTACATGTACCAATTATAACTTTATGGAAATTGTATATAATAATTAATAAATAACAACTATAGAATAAAATTTAAGTTTAGTTCATTATGTTTTACTTTTTAATCCAATTTAATATAAGATCAAACTTACTTATTGTGGGAAAACATAAAGCCAACAACTACGCATACTGATTTCATAGACTGTACATATTAGTCCAATCTATTTTGTGAACTAAAATTTTTCAGATCAATCCGCCTGTTTGTAAGTTTTGTAAAATAAATAGTAGTATTATTTCTTTAATATTTTTCTTTAATTCATGAATTTTATTATTTATAATAGTGATTTGGTATCTAGGCTGCTCTCTCTCTATTTCGAGCTCAGCATCTTGTCCTGATTGATTGCTATATAAATTGACTCTGTCATCAGCCTGACGATAAGATTTCGATTTTTGAGTATATTGATATTTTCAAAGTCTATTTCAAGTAGCAGGTTTTTGATATGGTTTCATAAGGCGATAGTTGTTTTAGAATTAGGTCTGCATCGGTTGATGTCATACATACGTACATGACAATTTATAACAACTTTTGCAAGATATATTATATATTAACTTTTTATTTTCATTTAAACTGAACCCTGATGAAGGTCTAAAATTTAGGCCAAAACATTGGAACTCAACATTAAATAAGTTTAAAATGATGAGTTGATAGTAATTTTTATGACTTGGCATTATAACTTACTCTTGATGCCCTGAAATTCTGGCCAAAATGGTAATAATAATTTTAATGCTGGCCACACCCCTGATCATCTTCTCCTAATGTAATAATAAGTTTAATAATAATTTAATCCTCGCACAAGACTGAAAAGACAGGAAACTGCTCGTCGATTCCGACTATTACAGTACTTACTAGACAAACGGTCTAAACTTCTAATCCATTACAAAAGACTGATCTGCATGACTATTATAAGGCCTAGCTGGACATACGGAGTTGAGCTTTGGGGCTCCACTAAACCATCAAATTCCTCTTGAATCCAATCCTTACAGTCCAAAATCCTTAATGCTCCTTACTTTGTCACGAATCAAGTCATCCATCAGGACCTCAATGTTCCATATGTTGCTGATTTGGCCAGAACCAGATAACAATCCTTCCATGATAAACTTCCCAACCACCCAAACCCACTTGTTTCTAACCTGGCTCCTCCTTTATCAACTGATAATCCTCCTAGGCATCTGAAAAGAAGATGGCCTTGAGATCTTCTCCTCTAGAAATGTTATTGGAGTTCTATCAATGAGTAGATTCTCCCACATGTTTGTATCATGTCATTATATCACCTACAGCAAATTTACTTGTTGTATATATTTTTATAAAGTTG
>NW_027115474.1:228903-231062 GCF_000696795.3 Halyomorpha halys | reverse complement strand
ATGTGCCAATATTTAAGCAAATCAGTGATATGATAAAATGGAGAGTACAGGTTAAAAACAAGGATGGTCCATTTAATGTTTAGATTATAATGAATAATATTTTTGTCAAACATCATTGCACAGAACTTATTTGGTATCCTTACAGAAAATAAACTCCTTAAAAATTGATAATTTTGACAATCTAGCATTTACTTTTAAATAAGGTTTTCCATAAACTTGGAAATTGTGGACATTAATTAATGATTCAATACAAATAAATGTTTTAATATTTATGAGAAAGAAAACTACTTGCTTACCATATCTGCATTTTGATTGGGGTTCCATCAAGAGAAATTATTTTTTGCTTGAAATCTATACCTGAAAATAACAAATCAAGTTTAATTTTAATGTTTTAATCAATAGATCAATCATTCATATAGTCCGAAAAACCAATACAAGTGAACATACAAATACAAATATGTTCTTAATACCTGATATGAGGTGATTGTATTAGATTTATAATTAAAAGATTGTCTCCTTCATTTAAACTCCAAAGCAATCATAAATTAATACAATATTTATTAAAACAAGATGTTTTTAGAGGTAAAAACATAGATGTTCTATACTACCATACTTTAAACTAACAAATAATGTCCAATGGCCCAAAATATGAAACAAGCACAGTAATTTATAATTCAGAATAATTTTAATGAAAAATAATTTGCTTAATAAAAATTGTATGTCAAATTATATTTATTTTAAATTGAATACTGATAAAATATATTATATAATGATATTGTATGATATGATATTTTACATATTGACATTAATCCTATTTATTGAGGAATGCAATTTGATCAATACAATAATGGAAACAGAGAAACAGTATATGCTACAATGTTTTTTTATGATTTCAAAATTATTATTTTTTATTATTATACACATTAGTATTTTTTTTTTTTTTGATAATTTTTATAATAGACATAACAACTTGTAATAAATATAATTAAATATGGGATTGATACTGGATTAGTGATGAGTCATTCTGTTTTGTTTGTTTGGAAATATCTGATATATTAAACAACAGAACTATGAATAGTGAATAATTAAATAAATTATTCAAAATAAAAAATTAAAAAGGTTTGTTATCAACATAACTGATCTAATGTTAATGTTATTTATAAATATATTCAAGTTTTTTCATGATGTTTAAAAGGGTTTTAGTAATTAGCATCCCACTCAGAAAGTGAAAGAACATTTCAAAATAAAATATTTATTTGTTTATATCAATATTGGATTAGTTAATAAGTAATAATGTTTAAAAGTGAAACAAATATGATATATAAAGCAATAAATTTCACAATTATCAACAAATGACAAAGCCAAAACACTTATTGTCTATAAATGACTAATGGGGTGAAAACACTATGGATAAAAATGAGGAATTGGTTAGGTAAAGTTGCTCAATATAAAGATAATGATAAAAAATAAGTTTGCCAACCTATAGTTGATATGTAGGTGTCGTAGTAGGTTTGGTCGCAGTACCTGTGAACTATACACGTCTTACCGACATTAGAATCCCCTAATACAAGAACTTTATAAGTCGCCTCGCACTCAGCGGGGGCCATTTTCCGATCGATCTCCTTCCTACTTCAAACTGAGCGCCAAACAGAATCCAACACCCAATACAGCCATTGAGGCCAATACAATTTTAATCATTTTTATTTTTAATGATTGGAGAAGTTTGTCGGGGGGTGCGGTCAGCAAAAAACAACATAAATAAACAAAACCATATTTATTTATTTTATGCCGACGTTTCGACCTGAGTTTCAGGTCTTCATCAGGGCTATAGAACAAAATGTTGTTGTTATATCTTTTGTTCTATAGCCGTATGAAGACCTGAAACTCAGGTCGAAACGTCGGCATAAAATAACTAAATATGGTTTTGTTTATTTATGTTGCTCTTTGCTGACCGCAATATGCTGAATTTTAATCTATATGTATAAAAGGAAACAGTCGAATCATTGTCCACAATAAACTTTTGAATTACTGGACCGATTTACGTGCTATTTTTTTTTTATTCATTAAATTATTTTATTTTATTAGTACTATTGTTTTTTTGTTTTTTTAAACTTATTTATCCATTCAAGTGTTTCCTGTAACCGGTTTTTTATTATATT
>NW_027115474.1:227702-228441 GCF_000696795.3 Halyomorpha halys | reverse complement strand
AGTATTTTTTTTTCCTCCGATAACTATTTTTCATATAATCGTTCATAACTTCTAAGCATTTTATCCAATTCCTACATTAATAGAACTATCGGAAAGCTGAATGTCTACTCTTTCAGTGGAATATGAGTTTCAAATAGGGAAACAAATTTAAACTTTTTATTTTATATCTTCGGTTCTAATTTGTCTAGTTAAACCCGGTTTGTGCCATATGGTGCAGTTTATAAAGCCGAGTTTGATGTTGATTGGTCGTATTGAAGTTATTTCTATTTTTTTTTTTTATTCTTAAAAAGGAATCAAGGGCGAAAATTTTGGGCTAAAAAATTTAATTTTCCATTTTTTTCGAAAATTTGTATTAAAAGGTTTCTCAAGGTGCTAAAGACGAATATCAACTTTGTTTCACTCCTAAAAAATCTTTTACCACACTTTGATAGGTCAGTCGTTCCAATTTGTTTCAATATAGTACTAATATTGAAGCATAGAGTTGTTTATTATTTAAAAATTATTCATATTTCATGTTGTATATACATGAGAATATTATAGATAGTATATTTGCCTTATATATAAAGAAAATCACCTAGATCGGACCAGTATTATCGATGATACAGCGAAGTTGTTATCAAATTCGTTACCATAGTTACTGTCTTACCTCATCATCTATATATCTGTCACCCCAGTGAATATGTGGTTAAGTCGAATTTTGGTCAAAATGAGTTAAGTGGTCTAAGAGAATCACAGAGGC
>NW_027115474.1:215953-217997 GCF_000696795.3 Halyomorpha halys | reverse complement strand
AATATAATAAATTTATAGTTATTATATAAATATCATTTACTTATTCTTCACTTCACTGACCACACCCTTGGCCTTATTCTCTTTATATGTTTTTATTTTGAAGTAAACATTAATTTATGGATAATTGCATAGTAATATAACGAACAATCAAACCTTTAAAACAGAACAGAGGAAAAAAATCATTATTTTGGACCTATGTCATTGAGACAAAGAAAAAGTCAACTGTATTTATTTTTCATGGCACAGAAGGGAAAAAAACTTACAAGAGTCAACAGTTATTAGCACTTTATTTTAAATAATTCCAGTAAACAGAGCTAATTTTGAAATAAATTAATAAATTAAAAATTAATCTCACTGATTTTATCTACATAAATTGACAAGATTTACGCAAAAAATTATTACATCATCTAATCAGCTGATGAGAATGTTTAACTTCTTCGCAGTTTCCTAAAACAAATATAAAATAATATAGATTAGAAAGTGGCCATGAAAATAGAATGCGACTCATAGAATTTATTCTTTCTATGTCTGAAAATATAAAAACATAATAATGAGGTGTAGATAGTTGACCGTAGATTAATGATTGGAGAGGTTTGTCGGGGGGAAAGAGGGGGGATGCGGTCAGCAAAAACAACATAAATAAACAAAACCATATTTATTTATTTTATACCGACATTTCGACCTGACCGCACCCCCCGACCCCGACAAACTTCTCCAATCATTAAATACATAATAATCCGTTACCTATTAGAATTTATTAATTTTTACTTTTTAAATATTAAGAGATAAGGATAAATTTGAGAATATTACTAAACAAATAAAATAAGAATAATAATAATCAAAATCTGACAATTTGGAAAATAAATTAAACAAATGATAAAAAATCTAGATTACTTTCTATTAATTTAATTTACTGAAAATGAAATAATTAATACTTGTAGAAAATAACAAGTATATAATTGAATATGATAAGAATAATTCTCCAAAATATCAAGTATATAATTGAATATGATATGAGTGATTCTTCAAAATATCAATATAATATATATATTAGGGGTATTGGTAATCATGATCTTTAGTTTAACATGTTAAAGTGTGTTAAATGGAGAAATACTTCCTTTTTTTAGCATGTTAAAACGATAAAACATATAACATGGTTGAGATTCTGTTACTAGGTCTACTAGAAGAAGAATGACGTAAGGCAACAGACCGGCTGAGCTCATCACCATTTTGTTTGTTGTCGTGTTAGGTTACTTGCTCGTAGTTTGTGTTTTGATTGTGCTTGTCTTGTTTTGGATGTTTTTATAACTAATAAAGCAATGGATGACAATAATAATAATAATAATAATAATGTAATGACAGTTGTCAATTAGCTCATCTACAAACAAAGCAATCAGTGGCCAAACTATCACTTTTCACTCAATTTAGGCATGTTGTAATGAATTACTTTAATAAAAACTTAGAAGTAAACAATAACACAAAGTTTTGAAAGGAAAGGTTATAAAACAAGTTGCTTAGAAAATCCATTAGGAGCTCTTATGCATTTAACTTTAAATAGGGCTTCTCACAATCTTATACTTATAACATTTAACATGGTAAAAACATTTTACATTTAACACAATATCATGAATACCCCTATAATTAAATATGATATAAGCGATTCTCGGAAATATCAAGCATATAATTGAATATGATATGAATAATTCACTAAAAGTATCATCATATCAAGTTTATTGAATATGATAAGAGTGATTCTCCAAAATATCGAGTATATAATTGAATATGATAATAGCGATTCTCCAAAAAATGTATATATCATGTCTTTCATCCGTGATCCAGCTCAGATCAATATTTTTTCATCATATCAATTTTTATATCATAATATATGTCTTAGTTCATTAATATGAACTGTTTCATGATGATTTTATTAAAAAAGTCATTCTTATAATGATGTTCCATTTATTGTTATACCATTTATCATAAGTTTGTAATAATTTGTGAATTCCCTTTGAATAAATCTCATAAATATATTTCACTTTAAAAC
>NW_027115474.1:213469-214363 GCF_000696795.3 Halyomorpha halys | reverse complement strand
CTACAGATATCCCGTCTTTATTCCTTCTCACTCTCCCCTTTGCTATGATTATTGCCTTTCACATAACGTGCCTTTTTTAGACCTAATGTGAAATATACCACAGTAGTCCATTCAGAGATCTGAGAGTCCCCTAACATCTACTCGACAATAGTGAAAAATAGAGTAGAAAATAAAACTAACCGAAAAATTCCTATCAATATACTAATTGTTTAATTATTAGGAGATAATTTAAAATTTTTAAAAATTGATATCAAATTAAAATTATTATTTAAATATGTTTTTTTCTGTTTCTACTGCACATAGCCAGCATACGAAGAAAAAATAGATCGGAGACATTTTTCAAGTTTTCTTTGTTTCTCCAATTCCTTTACGCAATGTCAGAACTCAGTCGATCTTCCATGCAGATCAGCAGCATTTGTATAACGAGATTCACTCCATAACAAACGTTAAAATATAATTGAAGTGTGTTTTCAGCGTATGCAAGTACATCCGGAGAAGGGCAAAAATTAAAATTGCCATGGATACTACTCTTATTCATGAATGAACCATTGATAAATAAATATCGTATCCATGACAATTTTAACTATTAGTTTCAACTATAGCTCATTTTTGCCCAACTCTGCGTATATTGAGGCAATACCTATTTCCAGAGCTAAAATATAATTAAGCCTATATCTGGGGAGAAACAATCATTTTTTTAATAATACATTTTAAATTTATTTAGAACGTCACAGTGCTCGAAACCCCATACCTGCCCTGCATAACAAACCACCGTCCAAATGATTGATTTGTTAACTTCTAATTTACAAACGAACTCTTTATTTTATAAGCCAAAACTGTAGTCATTAGTAAGCCTCGATATAATCGTAATGGCTACTTTCTTAGATATTAATT
>NW_027115474.1:209956-212204 GCF_000696795.3 Halyomorpha halys | reverse complement strand
AAGATCTGAAATTTACGTCAAAACGTCGGCAGAAATAAATAAATATTGTTTTGTTGTGTATTTTTTGCTGACCGCACCCTCAACCATCTACTCCTCAAAAAAAAAAATTAATTAAATATTAAAGCATTGATAGAAAAGAAATGAATAAATTTCGTAATCGTTAAAATCATAGGAATTAATAAAAAAAAATCTAATTGGCAATGAGAACACTTAATAAAACAACTAACCTCTGATTTCGCTCTTCGGCCTTAGCAATTTTTGTGCTTCTTCTCGTGGAAACACGCTTCTTTGGGACCTCAATGGTGCTATCTAACGAAGGATGTGCAGACAGATTTAACTTGGGAATTGAGACTTCTAATTGGAGAATCTTGTACTGTTTGGTTAAATCTACTTCTAATGTGGAAACAGCGGCAGTCTCCTTAGTTGTGATCTCAGGGTTTGACTCCATCTGAGGGAAAAATTGAGAATCAAAATAAAATCATATGTATAAAAAAAAAAAGGAGATTAAATTGAAACCTTTTTTTTCTTATATCAATACCTTCAAAAGATAGAAGCTACCTATATATCAGAAAATATCAATTATACAGTTAATTTCAAATCAGACAAAAAAATGCATTATAATAAAATTTCAAGCAGAATTAATTTATGAGGTATAGATAGTTGACCGTAGATTAATGATTGGAGAAGTTTAATGGGGGTGCGGTCAGCAAAGAACAACATAAATAAACAAAACCATATTTATTTATTATTAGGCATAAAATAAATAAATATGGTTTTGTTTATTTATGTTGTTCTTTGCTGATTGTACCCCCTGACAAACTTCTCCAATCAGAATTAATTTATGATCAAAATAATTATATATGAAATAAATAATAATATATGGCCAAATTTGATGGGTATTTAAACAATAAAATGAGTAAACATGTAAACTAAAATAAAATTAGAAATATATGAAAATATGCCAGACCTGATTTGTGAGATAGCTTTAAACAATTTTTTGCTCTATAGTTTCTAAATTGTTAATGGCTAGTTTTAGTTAGCCTGGAAGGAAAGGTTATAAACATAAAGGCTAATAAAACAAGTTACCGAGAAAATCCACTAAGGGCTCTTATGCATTTAACGTTTAACATGACTTCAAGTAGGGCTGCTCACAATCCTATAGTTATAACATTTAACATGGTAAAACATTTTACATTTAACACAACATCATGAATACCTCTGTTATATATACTCATCTATATTTACATATGTGTTCACATAATATAGATATTAATTAAGTCCGTATACAATACTGGTACTACGGCTTATACTAAGAACTTGGACTAAGTCTAGTCAGTGTCAGGTAAGTCGGCCGTCATCATGACACTCAGTGGATTTTTTCATGGTTGCTTGATTACTTTTAAGCCCACAGCAGGGCATATTAGCAGTACAGTACACAAACCATCTAGAAGACGAGATCATTTGGAGACCTACGCCCTGGGACATAGAGATCACGAGTTCAAGTCTCGGTACCACAAACTATTTTTTTTTTTTTAATGTTACCATATAAATTAGAATAAGGTCAGAGATACATTTTTTAAATATTAATAATTAATTTAAATTTTTAAATTTCACCTTGTATATAATTATTATTTAATACTTTTTTTCAGTAATGTTTCATTTTTTTTGTAAATAATGGATTTTAATAAGTATTAAAGTGATCTTATAATTTATGTTTTTTTGTTTATGAGGAAATATATCAGTTTTATTTCATATTACGCTGCTATTTGAAGTTTTCTTTGTTCAAACATTTATCCTTTAAATATAATAATATTTATTGTTAAATTTGTATTTAATACCGGCTGGCAGTTTTGAAAAGTTCATTTTGACCCCAATGCCACCACAACTTCAAACTGTAAAACCCATCACATATTAATTAGATACTAGGAATATGTAAATAATTATATTAATATTTATTACATAAATATTATCGTGAACTCCATTCTAATCCAGTGAGCCTGAAGCCTGAAGGCGACAATAGCAAAATCGGTTACGTTAGTTTTTTCTTAAACATTGCAGAAAGACAAAATATGGATTTTATTATAATACAACAAATATACAGCCATCACAAACTCACTCAAAGCCATAAATACTGACTGGATAATTAATATTTTTTAACATAATTTGATCTTAAATATAAAGACGTAAGGAAATTTATACTAACGACTGTGAGAGATTGACCAATCTCAAAATTTCTTAACGATCCAAG
>NW_027115474.1:205812-207901 GCF_000696795.3 Halyomorpha halys | reverse complement strand
GAGATAGCTTTAAACAATTTTTTGCTCTATAGTTTCTAAATTGTTAATGGCTAGTTTTAGTTAGCCTGGAAGGAAAGGTTATAAACATAAAGGCTAATAAAACAAGTTACCGAGAAAATCCACTAAGGGCTCTTATGCATTTAACGTTTAACATGACTTCAAGTAGGGCTGCTCACAATCCTATAGTTATAACATTTAACATGGTAAAACATTTTACATTTAACACAACATCATGAATACCTCTGTTATATATACTCATCTATATTTACATATGTGTTCACATAATATAGATATTAATTAAGTCCGTATACAATACTGGTACTACGGCTTATACTAAGAACTTGGACTAAGTCTAGTCAGTGTCAGGTAAGTCGGCCGTCATCATGACACTCAGTGGATTTTTTCATGGTTGCTTGATTACTTTTAAGCCCACAGCAGGGCATATTAGCAGTACAGTACACAAACCATCTAGAAGACGAGATCATTTGGAGACCTACGCCCTGGGACATAGAGATCACGAGTTCAAGTCTCGGTACCACAAACTATTTTTTTTTTTTTAATGTTACCATATAAATTAGAATAAGGTCAGAGATACATTTTTTAAATATTAATAATTAATTTAAATTTTTAAATTTCACCTTGTATATAATTATTATTTAATACTTTTTTTCAGTAATGTTTCATTTTTTTTGTAAATAATGGATTTTAATAAGTATTAAAGTGATCTTATAATTTATGTTTTTTTGTTTATGAGGAAATATATCAGTTTTATTTCATATTACGCTGCTATTTGAAGTTTTCTTTGTTCAAACATTTATCCTTTAAATATAATAATATTTATTGTTAAATTTGTATTTAATACCGGCTGGCAGTTTTGAAAAGTTCATTTTGACCCCAATGCCACCACAACTTCAAACTGTAAAACCCATCACATATTAATTAGATACTAGGAATATGTAAATAATTATATTAATATTTATTACATAAATATTATCGTGAACTCCATTCTAATCCAGTGAGCCTGAAGCCTGAAGGCGACAATAGCAAAATCGGTTACGTTAGTTTTTTCTTAAACATTGCAGAAAGACAAAATATGGATTTTATTATAATACAACAAATATACAGCCATCACAAACTCACTCAAAGCCATAAATACTGACTGGATAATTAATATTTTTTAACATAATTTGATCTTAAATATAAAGACGTAAGGAAATTTATACTAACGACTGTGAGAGATTGACCAATCTCAAAATTTCTTAACGATCCAAGAGACTCGTATACCACAGTATACCTCTCAATCAAATCCTGAAAAAAAGTCATGATTATTAACAATTGATCTAAAAAATATATATAGATATATAAAATATGAACAATTAGGATATATGTTATACACAATCAAAAGGAACAGTCTATTAAATTTTTTTTATAGAGACGGTCGGGGGTGTGGTTAAAAAGGAACAAAAAATTGTTTACTATTTATTTACTGACATTTTACCCCAGTTTGTAGGGTGTTTCATCAGAGCTAAAAAAAAGGTACAAAAGAAATAAAAATATTTTGACAAAGTAAGGTAATAAGATAAAAATAAAATAGTAAACTAAGGTAGGGTTAAAAAATTATGTAAATATAACTGAAAAAAAAAAGTTAGATTTACAACAAAGTGAACAGGAATTTTTTTTATATATACTTATTCTTGTACATCTTATTTTTATTTCTTTTTGTTCATTTTATATAATTTTCTTTCCATTTATATTTACATAATTTTTAACCCTACCTTAGTTTACTTTTTTTAATCTTATTATCCTACATTGTCAAAATATTTTTAGTGGTTTTGTTGTCTTTTATATTATGAATATAAAAGTCTTATATATTATTATGAAGCCTTCCTTATAAGCTTGAGCGAAACATCGGCAAATAAATAGTTGTTTATATTTTTGTTCCTTTTTGACCACACCCACTGGCCATTTCCTTCATATTTTAAAAAATACAGTCAATCATTCATATATATTGTAATATCCTCTTTTTTAATAAATAGTTGATATTTATAGATAAATGATTTTAATTACGTTTTTATTTTATATATATTGT
>NW_027115474.1:202727-205052 GCF_000696795.3 Halyomorpha halys | reverse complement strand
GAAAAGTCTCTTATGTTATAAAATTATATTATCTGTTAAATATTGAAGTTTTTAATTTGAACCCAAGCTATCTCCTGTATATTTGAAACAAGTTTAAAAACGATTAAAATTCTTTTTATTTTATTTTAAATAATTTTTATTATTACAATATATTAAATTTTTAGTTATATATTTCGCCAATTACAACCATTTTTAAGTGAAATGAAGTATATCCTATTTTCTGAAATAATAAAAATGGACACTTCATATAAAATGATCCAATAGCAGAGATGGTCAGAAATTAGCTATAGTTGAAACTAATAGCTAAAATTGCCATGGAAACGACCCTTATTCATGAATGAACCATTGATAAATAGTTATCGTTTCCATGGCAATTAGTTTTAACTATAGCTAATTTTGCCCAACTCAGCCCATTAGTAACACTTGAGAACATAAGTTAGGTTTTAAGTATTCGTTTGCAAGGATCATCAGTTCTTAAAATTTAATTTTTTATAATGACATAATACTAATGTTGCAATATTATCATCTTTTTATGTACTCATTTTTTTTAAATTATAATGTTTTGTTTGTAATTGAAAATTAAATATTCTTCTAAATTATTATAAACAAATAATAATTAAACAATTTATTATTTTTCACCATATCCTGCCTTTTATTCAGATACTGAACATAGATTGATCTTGATTATTTGTAATTGTTACAAAACAAAATTACATATATGTATATATAGTTGACCGTAAGAATTGATATATAAGAAGATGGTCAGGGTTATGGTCAAAAGAGAAACAAAAATAGTTTACAACTATTTATTTTCCGACGTTTCGCCCCACTTTGCAGGGCTTCTTCGGGGCTAAAAAGATACAAAATGATACAATGATAAGAATAAAAATACAAAGATAAGATACAATAATAAGAATAAAAACAAGTAACAATGGCAAGAGAAAAAATTTCTTTATAAAAATAAGTTTGAATGGTTGTTCAACCGATTCATTTGAGCAGGTATGTTGTTCTGACTTGCTCTTTGCTCATTTATTGTCATTTTATATCATTATTATCATTTATTTATTTATTTTTATTCTTTCATGACGTTTATTTTATCTCTATATAATTTTTTTTTTCCTTTCCCTGTATTGTTTTTGTTTTATATGCATCTCCTATACTTTTTTAGCTTTATATTTTACGTATTTTTATAAAGAAATTTTTACTCTTGCCATTGTTACTTGTTTTTGTTCTTATCATTGTATCTTATCTTTGTATTTTTATTTTTATCATTGTATCAGTTTGTATCTTTTTAGCCCTGATGAAACCCTGCAAAGTGGGGCGAAACGTCGGAAAATAAATAGTTGTAAACTACTTTTGTTTCACTTTTGACCGCAACACTGACCATCTTCTTATATAAAAACAAAATTACTTTTGAAATTATTACTAAATTTTTAATGTAAAATTCAAATTTTACAAAAATATAAGAGTAAAATAATTATAATGGAAAGATGGATTACTGTAACTCTTGCGTTTTCCTTCGGATCGTCTTCAAATCCATCAAATGGTTCCTGTGGACTAGTTCTCCCATCTTCCTTGAAAATCAAAATTAAACTAAATTATTACATTAAATTACACAGCAGATCATATTATATTATATAATAGGTAGAGTTGCAAGTAACTTCTGTTTTTTTTATCAGACATTTATTTAGCTCTCATTAAATAACAAAATTATATTAATTTAGATTCTATCCTCCATTATTACCTATAACATTCTTCCATCGTCCTGGCAGTTTATCAATTCCTTCCTTGTAAAATGAGGTTGGTTTGGACTGGAAGAAGTTTCGACAGCCTGCCTCACTTGCTCTTCAGAGTTGAAGGTTTCTCCATTAAAAAAGTTTTGTAAGGAACAGAAAAAGTGGTAGTTTATCAGGGCCCGATAAGGGGAGTAATCAGACCATCCAACCTCAAAGATTTTTTTTTGAGTTACCCTTGCTGTATTTTGAGTGCAGAATGCTTATCATGGAGTTTCTCTTGCACTCTTTGCAACTCCTGAACGTGTCTATTAGCAGTAATCGTTAAATTTTACTTCAATAACTCGTGGTAAATTATTCCTTGACAATCCCACCATACACACAATAAAATCTTTTTGTTATAGATGTATACTTTCGGATCTGGTTGGGGTGGTTGATCCTTACCAAAGCCACTGTCTTTTGCGGACAATATTGTCATAAGTAACACATTTTTCATCATGGAAGATTATTGATTGACCGTGTGTGAAGATGAAAGGAATATGGTCCGGGTGCGGTCAAGAAAAACTCAAATAGTAGAAATATACTAATTTAA